>NC_081559.1:38440803-38591610 GCF_022355385.1 Mustela nigripes | reverse complement strand
AGACGTGACTGCCACAGACTGAGAAGGAGGGGAGAACAGGAGTAGAGAACCTCCTGTGGGTGGGCTCTTTCCCCAGGCCCTGTCCACAACCCTTTGCTGGGCCAGCTTTAAGAACACATTCAGGATCGCACCAACAAATTCCAAAGCTGCATTTCCAGGGCGGATGACTAGCTCCCAGGCTGTGGCTCACAGTGCCTGATGAACCGTTTAATCACAGATTTAAACAGCAGCCACGGTTTCTTGAGCACCAAGAAACTGTGCTTGCCCGATGCTAAAAGCATCAGAGAATATTAAAAAGCCTAGGGTGTGGGTCCTGTCCTTCCAAAGCTTTCAGTGTAGGAAATCTAAATGTCCATTAACAACAAGTTAAGTAGATAGAGCCACTCAGTGAAACAGTCTATAGCCTAAGAAGTATGAGGCAGATCACAGGAAGATATTCATGCCATATTACTGTCAAGGGAGAGAAGCCAAGCTTTAGAACAATGTGTATGCCATCATTCCATTTTGTAAAACAAATTACAGACATGCAAATATATTTTTAATAGTCACAGGAAAAAAGTCTGGAAAACTAGGCTAACCCATTAATAGCGGTTCCTGCAGGAGCGGAACAGGGAAATGAACTTTTCATACTTCCACTTCGTTTGATTCTTTACTGCGAGCATATGTTATTATAATTTTCTTTCTTTTTTTTTTTAAAGATTTTATTTATTTGTCAGAGAGAGAGAGCATAAAAAGAGGGAACAGGAGACAGAGGGAGAAGCAGGAGCTGAGCAAGGAGCCCGATGTGGGACTTGATCCCAGGATGCTGGGATCATCGTCCGAGCCGAAGGCAGACACTTTAAGTGACTGAGCCACCCTTGTGTCCCTATTATAATTTTCTTTAAAGAAATTTTTTTCAAATGGCTTTAGGATTTCAATTTAGTTATGAAAACAAAAAATCATATAATGGAAAACAGGTAACTCTAATGTAAGGATGCATTATAAGACACTATAAAATTTGCTGCATTGTAAAATACAAGATCTCTTTCTGCGACCCCTGTGTTGTAAAACATACCTCTTTCACAAGTCCAAGTAATTCTGATTCATGAGCCAGAACATCTCCCATAGTGAACTGTTACTGTTATTTCACACAGCAAAAGTCTCTACAAGACAAAAACAGAAGATAAATGCTTTCATTTCAGCCATCTGTGAAATGATAACAACGTAGCTGTGGTGGGCAGAATAAGGCCCCCAACCAAATCCCCAGAACCTGGGAATATTCTAGATTGCATGGTAAGAGGGAATTAAAGTTGCACATGGAATCAAGCCTGCTAATCAGCTGACCTTAAAATAAGGAGAATATATATAATTATCTCGTGGGCCCAGTGTAATCACAGGGGTCCTTACAAGGAGGCAAGAGGGACAATGTCAGAGTGATGCTTCGCTGGCCCTGAAAGTGGAGGAAGGGCCCCAAGCCAAAGAACGAGTGCAGGCAGCCTCTAGATGTTCAAAAAGGCAAGGTACAGATTCTCCTCTGGAGCCTTCAGCAATGAACAAGCCCTGGGAACACGTTGATTTTAACTTAGTGAGACCTATTTCGGACTTCCATGTCGTCTTAGGCCCCCGATTTTTGGTTATTTATCATACAAAAATATGGAGGCTCACGTTTAAAGTAATTCTTTCTTCTATGACAACTACTAAAATGAATACGAACACAGGCTAGAAGGTGGTGTAAATGGGCATCGAAGATTGCTAGAGAGACTGGGGAAGATTAATCTTCTTATTCGGCTTTCTAATGTGCCATAATGTGGTATGTGTAATTCAAACAGTCAAGTCCACAAAGTACATTTTAGAACAAAACAGAATTTGATAGGGTTCATGCATTTACTTTAAAGAAGGATATACATTAATATTAATCTGATATAAATAAACTCACCAATCCTCACTCCGCCTCCAAATAAAAAGTAGTAATCATTCACACAAAGATATGGGATACCATTTGCAAGAAATTTCTTTTAAAGATTTTATTTATTTATTTGAGAGGGAGAGATCACAAGTAGGCAGAGAGAGAGAGGGAAGCAGGCTCCCTGCTTAGCAGAGAGTCAGATGTAGGGCTCAATCCCAGGACCCTGGGATCATGACCTGAGCCGAAAGCAAAGGCTTTAACCCACTGAGCCACCCAGGCGCCCCCTGCAAGAAAATTGTTAATGTTTCCTGAAGACCATAATCATTTAGCCTTACAGTCAGTAATGGAGGAGGAAGTGGTGTGCATTTACACAAGTGTTAACACAAACTCATGCACCAGGGAATGTATTAGGTCAGTTTTTGTTTTGTTTAGTTTAGAGAGAGAGCAAGCAGTGTGGTGGGGGGAGGGTGGTGCGGGGTGCACAGAGGGAGAAGGAGAGAATCTTAATCATGTCCAGCATAGAGCCCAGCATGGAGCCCAACATGGGGCTTGATCTCATGACCCTGAGATCATGACTTGAGCTGAAATCAAGAGTCAGAAGCTTAAAAGACTGAGCCACCCAGGTGCCCCATGGTCAGGTTTTTCATTACATTTAGGAATGCACAATATCTATGTACATTTCCAAACATTTAAATAAAATATTGCAAATCTTTTTAAAAAGTATTTTCTACTTTTTCTGTTCTCCAGGTGTGCCCAAAGAAGCCACTCCTTGTGCCCCACTCCCAGGCTCTTAAACCAGATTTGCTGTCCATAACCCCAGGGGAACGACAAAGCCTGGGCACTAATCTTAACTGCCATTCACTGGCACCTGATCCAGGGCAAATCACTGAAGCTCAGGGCCTCTTTTCTCTATAAAAGAAAGTGGAGAATTGACGTCTTCTAGTTCTAGGAACACATGATTCTGTAACATTACATTTTGATCTGCCCATTCCAGTGCATTTGATTTCAGTTATTTGAACACAAGTCAGGAAGATTAAATGTAGTCATTTCCCTCTCTTCGCTGTCTTCTTGGTCTTACCACCGTCTTGTAGCTTCATCTCCCCCGAGGTACAGTGACACAATCTCCCGTTCTCTCTCTCTCTACACTTCCATTTCTATCCTACTAACAAGTGATCTTTGCCTTCCTGCTCACGACCCTCCCGTGGTTCCAGCACCCTCCAGAGGAAGGCTACACTACTTAGGCCCAACTCTCAAAGGCTACACAACATGGCCTCCCACACACTCTCCTTCGTTCTGTTAACTTGAGCCATGATGGCCACTGCGTGGCCACCCCCACCAGACAGCCACATCACATGCCTGCCCTCTCTTGGGGACTTTGCACTTAGTGCAGATACCCTCTGACATCCCCGTCTCCTTCAGTTGCTTAAATGTCACCCCTTCAGAAAGACTTGCCCCAACTACCCTTTGTACAGGGTCAGCCCCATCACTGCTCAGTCTTTCATCCTGTTTTATTTTCTCAACAGCACTAACCACTACCTGACTTGCATGTCCCTACATCTAAGTACTGCTCACTGTGGATTCAGGAGAGCATCTGTTCCCCTGGGGTCCCCAGTGCCTAGGCCAGTGCCTGGCATGCTGCAGTTGCTCAAAAATGAATGGAAGTAATTTCAGGTATGGGGAAAATCAAGCAAGGAAGGGGATAGGGCTTGGGGAAGAGGTATATGGGGCTATTTTAGATAGTGGGGGCAGAGAAGGCCTCCCTGGAAACATGTGGGCAGAGATGAAAGGGGGGACAGGGAGATCACCTCCAGATCTGGAGGACAGGGAGGGTAGGGGCTGCGGAGTGCTGAGGTCCCGTGGGTGAGATGAGAGAAGCAAAGCAGACCCAGGAGGACTTAAGGTGCTGGGCCAGGTAGAACAGGCCTTGCGTAAAGGAGCAGCTTGCATGTACCAGGAAGCCCAGAGAGGGGACCGACAGGGGACTGCCACCACCCTAGTGACAGTTCATAACAGCAGGGTCTGCTCTACGGGAGAGAGACTGAGGGGACAGAGCGGTAAGGACGCCATAGCAAAGCCCAAGCTGGTGATAGGGAAGTCTGGATGAGCAAAAGGAATCCTGGGAAGGGCTCGGCTTCCACATGTTAAAGGGAGAGGTGGCAAGACCTGCTGATGTGAAGGGAAAAGGTCAAGGGCGACGCTGGGGCCTAGGCAGATGCCATTTGCTGAGGTGGGGGAAACCGGGGGTGGGGGGGTGTCTGAGAGGCCAGCTTGAGTGCCACCCCAGCCATAAGTGTCACAGGCCCACAAAGCACTGGAGAGGGGTGCTGAGAAGGTTGGTGTGTGTGAGTTCAAAGTAAAGGAAAAAGTGATTTTCTGAGAGGCCACCTTGAGTGCCCCAGCCATAAGTGTCACAGGCCCACAAAGCACCCGAGAGGGGTGCTGAGAAGGATGGTGTGTGTGAGTTCAAAGTAAAGGAAAAAGTGATTTTCTTTTTCAACATTCCTTTGGCTATTCAGGGTCTTTTCTGGTTCCCATACAAATCTGAGGATTATTTGTTCCAGCTCCATGAAAAAAAGTTGATGGTATTCTGGTGGGGATTGCACTGAATGTATAGATTTCTCTGTGTAGCACAGACATTTTAACAATATTTGTTCTTCCAATCCATGAACGTTTTCCCATTTCTTCCTCAATTTCTTTCATGAGTGTTCTATAGTTTTCCAAGTACAGATCCTTTGTCTCTTTGGTTGGGTTTATTCCTACATATCTTAGGGGTTTTGATCCAATTTTAAATGGGATCGATTCTGTAATTTCTCTTTCTTCGGTCTCAGTGTTAGTGTATAGAAATGCAACTGATTTCTGTGCATTGATTTTATATCCTGCCACTCTGATGAGTTCCTGTATGAGTTCTTTTTTTTTTTTTTTTAAAGATTTTATTTATTTATTTGACAGAGAGAGATCACAAGTAGGCATAGAGGCAGGCAGAGAGAGGGGGGGGGGAAGCAGGCTCCCTGCTGAGCAGAGAGCCCGATGCGGGACTCGATCCCAGGACCCTGAGACCATGACCTGAGCCGAAGGCAGCGGCTTAACCCACTGAGCCACCCAGGCGCCCCGAGTTCCTGTATGAGTTCTAGTAATTTTGGTGTGGAGCCTTTTGGGTTTCCCACATAGAGTATTACGTCATCTGCAAAGAGTGAGAGTTTGACTTCTCTGATGATCTGGATGCCTTTAATTTCTTTCTGTTGTCTGACTGCTGAGGCTAGGACTTCTAGTACTATGTTGAACAGTGTTGATAGTAGACATTAGGGGAAAAGCTCAGAGTTTTTCCCCATTAAAAATTTTATTTGTTGGGGCGCCTGGGTGGCTCAGTGGGTTAAAGCCTCTGCCTTCGGCTCAGGTCATGATCCCAAGGTCCTGGGATCGAGCCCCGCATCGGGCTGTCCGCTCTGCGGAGAGCCTGCTTCCTCCTCTCTCTCTTTCTGCCGGCCTCTCTGCCTACTTGTGATCTCTGTCTGTCAAATAAATAAATAAAATCTTTTAAAAAAAAAAAAAAGAATTTTATTTGTTAATGTTGAAAAAGAAAACCAAAGCTGGTGGCATCATAATTCCCAAACTTGAAGTTCTATTACAAAGCTGTAATCATCAAGACAGTATGATACTGACACAAAAACCGACATACACATAAATGAACAGAATAGAGTCCAGAAATGGATCCTCAACTCTATGGTCATCTAATCTTTGACAAAGCAAAAAAGAATATCCAATGAAAAAAAAGACAGTCTCTTCAACAAACAGTGTTGGGAAAATTGGACAGCAACATGCAGAAGAATGAAACCGGACCATTTCCTTACACCATACACACACACAAAAGACTCAAAATGGATGAAAGACCTAAATGTGAAACAGGAATCCATCAAAATCCTTGAGGAGAACAGAGGCAGCAACCTCTGTGACCTCAGCCTCAGCAGCTCCTTTCTAGACACATCTCCAAAGGCAAGGGAAACAAAGGCAAAAATGAACTATTGGGATTTTATCAGGATAAAAAGTTTTTGCACGGCAAAGCAAACAGTTATAAAACCAAAGACAACCAACAGAATGGAAGAAGATATTTGCAAATATCTTATCAGATAAAGAGCTAGTATCCAAAATCTGTAAAGACCTTATCAAATTCAACACTCAAAGAATGAATAATCCAGTGAAGAAATAGGCAGAAAACATGAACAGACATTTCTCCAAAGACATCCAAATGGCCAACAGACAAATGAAAAAATGCTCAACTTCACTCGGCATCAGGGAAATCCAAATGAAAACTGCAATGGGAATGGGATACCACCTCACACCGGACATATGGCTAAAATTAACAAGTCAGTAAACGACAGGTGTCAGCCTGGATGTGGAAAAAGGGGCACCCTCCTAAACTATTAGTGGGAATGCAAGCTGGTGCAGCCACTCTAGAAAACAGTATGGAGGTTCCTCAAAAAGTTGAAAACAGAGCTACCCTATGACTCAGCAATCACACTACTGGGTATTTACCTTAAGATATAAATGTAGTGATCCGAAGGGGCATGTGCACCCAAATATTTATAGCAGCAATGTCCACAGTAGCCAAACTATGGAAAGAGCCCAGATGTCCATCAACAGATGAATGGATAAAGAAGATATGGTATATATACAAAATGGAATATTATGCAGCCATCAAAAATGAAATCTTGCCATTTTCAATGACATGGCTGGAACTAGAGGGTATTAGGCTAAGCGAAATACGTCAATCAGATAAAGCAATTTTCATATGACCTTACTCATATGTGGAATTTAAGAAACAAAACAGAGTGGCATAGAGGAAGGGAGGGAAAAATAAAACAAGATAAGACAATACCAGAGTGGGAGACAAACCATAAGAGACTTCTAATCTTAGGAAACAAACTGAGGGTTACTAGAGGGGAGGAAGGTGGTGGCGGGAGGTAACTGGGTGACAGACACTAACGAAGAAGTTATGTGATGTAATGAGCACTGGGTATTATACAAGACTGATGAACTCTACCTCTGGAACTAATAATACATTACATGTTAATTAAGTGAATTTAAATTAAGAACAAAAAAAGGGGGCGCCTGGGTGGCTCAGTGGTTAAGCCGCTGCCTTCGGCTCAGGTCATGATCTCAGGGTCCTGGGATCGAGTCCCGCATCGGGCTCTCTGCTCAGCAGGGAGCCTGCTTCCTCCTCTCTCTCTCTCTGCCTGCCTCTCTGCCTACTTGTGATTTCTCTCTGTCAAATAAATAAATAAAATCTTAAAAAAAAAAAAAAAAAGAACAAAAAAAGGAAAGGCGGGAGCTGGTGGTAAGCATTTCGGAATTGTCAGCATAAAGATGGCATTTCAGAAGACCAGGATCCCAAACAGACAGGACTCCTAAGGAGAAGGCCTAGCAGAACAGAGCTCAGGCCTATACCTGAACCCTGGAGCACTCGGGGACCAAGAACTCAGGGAGAGAAAAAGCATCCAGCAAGAGACAAAGCAAGAGCAGGGACTTGTCAGTGGGACACAAGCAGGGGACTGCGGCACCTGGAAGCCCACATCAACTGCGACTACACATGGTCAAGTAACATGGGGCAGAAGACTTGAGCCCTGGATTTGGCAACATGGAGTCTGACAGTGACATGGATAAGGGCAGTGATGAAGGGTGCCTGACTGGAAAGCGTCAGGAAGAGAAGTAACAAAGGAGGGACAGGGAGATCTGTCACAAAATGGAGAGGAAAGAACCTGTGGTGGCTAGAAAGATATGGGAGGTTTAAGGAGGAAGACATTATAAACAGCAGGTCTGTAGGTTGGTGGGAAGAACCTAGTTAGAGAAGGACAAATTGAGGTAGAAGAGAGAGAAGGTTAAGGAAACAAGGTTCCTGCCACACCCAGTATCCCACTGAAGGGCTGGGACCTAGACAGGGTGAGGACAGTCCATCCCCTGACACGGAGGGAGGGCAGAGGAGATGGGTACTGACCAAAAAAACAGACAGATTCAGCAATGAGTAAAACAAGAAACAAGGTCATCAGCTGGCAGTAAGAGGCATGTTGATAGCTGGAAGAGAAGAGCAGGTGGGAACCAAGCTGACTACCGACCTGTGGCACGATTTCCAATATTGAGAGTCTGCTTAAGACAACATGGACTCGAATCCAAAATGGAACCAGTCTGCACAATTCTGCAGTTTCCCCAGCCCCAGCTGTTGGAGTTAGATTAGCCCAGGTGAGGTTTTTCCAGAAGACAGGGAAAAGAGAAAACAAGTGTAATAGTGATGGAGCAGTAGGGCTGGAGGAAGGGGGTGCCGGTGCAGGGGGCAGCGAATGAGCAACAGGGTCCAACATGTGCTGAAGGCGGCATGGCGCCTAAGATCCACTTCCGAGGTACATTCCTGGGAGCTTGAAAGATAAAAAGTGTGATCAGAGCAGAACAGGCGCTTGACTTTGGAAGTGATGCAGTATAAAACGTACATGACAATGGGAGTGGTGAATAAAGAGAATGGACAAAAGACACATCTAAAAATGAAGAAACTGGAGTGAGCAGCCAGGAGGGTGAAATCTCCAATAGAGGAGGCAGAGGGGTAGACAGTGAGCCGGGCGCTACAGCCTTCCTGGGGTTACACCTGTGCCCCTCTAGGCGACAGCCTCAAAGAAGGGCAGCGAGGGGTAAAGGCCCGGATGTGCACATCAAAGGAGCTGGGGGTTCTGAAGCAGGAAAGCAGTGGTCTGGAAGTAGCGGGGAGGACAGGACACCTACCCTTCCTGGCACGTACAGACATGCCAGACTCATAAGGAGGAGAAAGACCACCTCCTGTTAGGGACCAGCATCTCTGCAGCTCTTCCCTGGACACACCACCCATGCCCCTTCTCCCCCTTCCCCACATCAGGCCCATCAGTAGTAAATCCCAAGCATTCCCCAGTACCAGTACCACATATTCTTTCACAACCCCAAACCTTCTGTTTGATGTTCTCGCCCCACCACAAACTTGACTCATTGTGCTAACTGAATGAGGAACTGACCTCCTTCAGGAGGTCTCCTATGACCCCCTCCCCTTTCTTCTCCAACAAGGCATTCTCTCTCCTCTGGGGTACCTCTGAACTCTACCTTTACTTCCATTGCTACACTTATTACCCTGTTTACGAAGGCAGTGAGGTGGATTTATCCCTCCAGGGGTACCTGGATGGCTCATCTGGTTAAGCATCCAATGCTTGATTTTGGCTCAGGTTATGATCTCAGGGTCATAAAACAGAGCCCTGTGCCAGCTCCACACTGGGTGTGGAACCTGCTTAAGAGTCTGTCTCTCCCTCTCCCTCTGCTCCTCCCCAAGCCCCGCCATCTACCACCCATGCACTCTCTCTCTTTCAAATAAATAAAATTAATTAATTAATTTGATCCCTCCAGAACCTAACAGAGCCTGGTGGACACCCAAGATATTTACAAATAAATGAAGTCCAAGCAAAGAGAACAGGATTTTTTTGAAGGCCCTGTAACAAGAGAATTTTGTTGTTTTTGAGAATTCCAGCTACTCTTCTCTCTGCTTGCAACATTTTCCTCCTTTTCTTCACCTGGCTAACCCCTGTCCTTAATAAACATCACTTCCTCAGAGAAGTTCTTCAAGGCTGTCATTTTTTTTTAAAGACTTTTTTTTTTAAAGATTGTATTTATTTATTTATTTATTTGACAGACAGAGATCACAAGTAGGCAGAGAGGCAGGCAGAGAGAGAGGGGGAAGCAGGCTCCCCGCTGAGCAGAAAGCCCGAAGTGGGACTGGATCCCAGGACCCTGAGATCATAACCGGAGCCAAAGGCAGAGGCTTAACCCACTGAGTCACCCAGGCGCCCAAGACTGTCATTTGAATAAGAGTCTACCGTGATGGTCTCTCAGTGAATGTGAGCCACTGTTGGGCAGTCTATTACTCTGACATTCTCAAAAATTAGAATTTTCTCTAAACATTTATACCATAAAAGTTCATTTATTTATTAAGAATTTATGGGGCGCCTGGGTGGCTCAGTGGGTTAAGCCGCTGTCTTCGGCTCAGGTCATGATCTCAGGGTCCTGGGATCGAGTCCCGCGTCGGGCTCTCTGCTCGGAGGGGAGCCTGCTTCCCTCTCTCTCTCTCTCTGCCAGCCTCTCTGCCTACCTGTGATCTCTCTCTGTCAAATAAATAAATAAAATATATAAAAAAAAAAAAAAAAAAGATTTTATTGTATGGGGGCGCCTGGGTGGCTCAGTGGGTTAAGCCGCTGCCTTTGGCTCGGGTCATGATCTCAGGGTCCTGGGATCGAGTCCCACGTCGGGCTCTCTGTTCGGCGGGGAGCCTGCTTCCTCCTCTCTCTCTGCCTGCCTCTCTGCCTACTTGTGATCTCTGTCAAATAAATAAATAAAATCTTAAAAAAAAAAAAAGAATTTATTGTATGCCAGGCAGCGTGCAAAATGCTGCACATTTAGTCTTCACAATACACCTGAGAGATGAATGTGACTTAAATTCTTTTACAGATGAGGCAACTGAGGCTCCAGAAGCCTGAGATGCTCCCCAAAATCCAGGTAGTAAGTGACGAAGGTCAAAATTTAAATCCAGACCGACTCTAAAAAATACATAGCATTATGCCAAATGCTAGGACCACCTCAATCAGAATCAGCCGGGGTGCCTGTGCAAATGAAATTCCTAGAACCACCCTGATCTTCCTGAACACCATAGCAGACACGACATCCAGCGACTGCTTTAAACAAGCTCTCTGCATGACTTTTACACACACTCAAGTTTGAGAAGCACTGCTCTACTTTATGCAAAAACTAGAGAAAACTTCTTCAGCCACTCCTGGGGGTTGCAGTGTGGCAGCTTATTTTCTGTATAAAGGGCTCTCGGACCTACAAGCTGGCTGAGTAACGGGAAGGCTATGGGATTTGTCTGCAAGACAAATGGCTAGCATCCTAGTTCTGCTTGGATCGGATGAAGTCTGGGGAGGAGGTTAGCTGATGCAGATAATGGAGGGGCTCCATCTAAAAGCCCCAGGCTACCCGCTCAGCCGTCATTACCCAGCGGGACGGCTTGCGCCCCCTTCCAAGTGTGGCTCACCGAGGCACAGATCAGGGACTACTTGCGCGAAGCAGTCGGGCCTGTCCTCGGTTTATCCAGGAGGCCTCCTCCGGCCCACGCCAGAATAAGCGCCCAGGGCGGCTGACCAAAAGTGGGGCGTTCTGCAGGGGCTGCCAAGCTGGCTCTCCTCCGGGGCGAGCGCCCCGCAGATCCTCGGCCCTCGGGGCCCACTACAGCTCCTTCTGCGCGGGGGCTGCGGATGCCGGGCAGCCGGACCGCGTCGGGGGACACGCTTACCTGCTGCACCGCCGCGGGAACCCTCCACAAATCCACTCGGCCGCCACTTCTCCAGCTGTCGCCCCGGCAACCGCCGCCGCCAGCCTAGCATCACGTGGGGGAGACGCAGCCAATCATGGGACGCGCCGGCGCGGAGCATCCTGGGAGGAAAGGCGGGCCCTTTCGGAGACCGGGCTGTGAGGGTTCCGGGCGTCGGAAATGAAGCGGGTGTTTGCTGGTGGGTGGGTTCTGCGGGTCACCTCCTGCGGGGAGGCTTCCCGGTCTTCCTCTCCACGACTTCCCCATTCGTTCATTCCACAGACATTATGCCCAGCTCCGGGGATGAGCCGACGGAGCTCAACACCTAACCTCAAGGAGCTCGTTCTATCCCAGGGAGAACAAGCGGCGAGAGATCGCAGTACGAGGTGGTGATCGTGGGAAAATAACCCAGGCGTTGTTATTCCCAGTTTACAAGAGCGACCTTAGAACCAAAAATGTCGCCCAGAATCTGCCTAAAAGCTTCACACTTACACCCTACTGCAGCAGTTTCCTGGAATTTTAGAGGAACTTTTATTTTTTCCCAACACGTGAAGTTTTGGTTTTCAAATAGCACAGGAGCACAGATCCTTCCTCTCCTTGTACATGGTGCTTTGGAGCTCAAATTAAACAGCACTGAAAGAGCACCTGCCAGTCCCCAGCTCAGCTGGAGGTGGGGGAGCTAGCTAGGGGCAATACCTTCCTTCCAGGCACTGAGGCTATGTAATGAGAGTCTCTGTTTCCACTTTATGCTTCCAAAAGGTGACCAAGGCCAGGGTCAGGGAAGAGGGCACGGAGAAAGTAGGTGAGCTTTACTTTGAAGAAGCCCTATGATGTTCTGTGGCCACCATCTTCCTGGCCCCCAGCCCTGCCTTTTCTCTTCTGGGACTTGAGATTATCTTCAAAGAAAAGCTGTATTTATCAGGAAGAGAAATCCTGTCTTTGGGATATGTATTGAAAATAAATCAAGGGCAGCTTTGTAATCATGTCTTTTATCACATAAAAACGCCTGAGAAAATAAAGCGGTCACCCACAGAGATGCAAAGAAAGCAAAGTTGGGAGCTTCAAATCCGAGGGCCCAAGCTCTGAGTTCCATGAGGGTGCTCTCATTCCTGCCTCTGCTCTGTCCTCTGTGTAAGCCACACCCCCCTCCCCATCATCCCTATAATTAACCACCTTTTTTTTTTAATTGATTTAAGTCTGGTTTCTGTCACTTGCAACCCAAGGAATCCTATTGCAGACATAATTTCTATGTATGTCATACCAACTAAAAGTGGCTTAACAACGGGGTTTATTATTAATTAAAAATGTTACGTTAATTTTTCTTATAATAAATCCAGAGGTAACTTCTTACCAGTACCTCAAGTTGTCAAAGACCTAGGTTGGCTTCGGACTTGTAACACCTTTGTGATTGTGGACGATACTGGAACAAGTAGCTATAACTTGATAAAGTTAATAAATAAATTATCTTTTAGTTATAGTTTAAGAATTCCTCCAAGTCCTTGAACATGTGGGTGATACAAGCATTAAACTGGAAAACTCTAAATCAAACTCAGTATATTTAACCCGTTTGTTATGTCCTGGTATAGGTACAAAGAATATTTTTGTCACCAAGGCAAACTGCTTCTGTCCGAAGCTTCATCTGGGCTGTGCTTTGTACACCCATAAGCTCCCAGCAGTTCACTGAACCAACTGCCTCGCCCTCCCAGATCCTGGGATGACCAAAGCACCCCATTGGTTTTTGCATGACAACTCTAGTTTTCCCAAAGGGCTGATGGACCCAAATGACTTTCTAAAATGTTTAAGTATGAAATTTTCAAACATTTGAAAAAGTAACTCATTTAATAAATCCCTGTAAACCCATCACTCAGATTCTAGGATTTTCAGAATCTTGCTGCTGGGCAAAACTCAACCCCAATTCAATACTTGGACTATGCACAATACTTTCGGAGATCTACCCAGGCTTTCCCTGGAAATAAAAGGGACGGGCTGAGTTCTGCATTGAAGGCACAAAACTGAATCTTAGGCAGTCAACAGCCCTCTATGTGCCTCAGCCTTTGAGTACCTTGGGGGTGGGTACCTAGAGTACCATGCATCTCTGTGGCATGCTTTATAGTGGGTTTGGGTTTTTTTTTTTTTTTCAGTTTTAAACATTTTAATTTTTTATTGATTTATAATCGACATACAAGATAGTGATTTGATATTTTTAAACATTAGAAAATGCTCACCACAATAGGTCTAGTTACCATCCGTCCTCATACAAAATTACTACAATATATTTTTTTTTAATTTTTAAAGTAATCTCTACACCCAACGTGAGGCTCAAACTCATGAGATCAAGGGTTGCATGCTCTACTGACTGAGCCAGGCAGGCACTCCAAAGTTACCACAATAGTACTGACTATATTCTCTATGCTGTACATGACATCTCTCTTACTTATTTTGTAACCAGAAGTTCGTACTTCTTAATACCTTTCACCTGTTTGGCCCATCCCCCCCCCCCCCCTTTCCCCCCCCCCTTCCAGACCCCATGCCAGCCGGACCTTACCCCTTTAAATCAGTCCCTCGCCCAAAATCAACCTTTGGATCCCTACCCAACTGGGCCCCCCCTGCCCCCCCCTGCCCCCCCCCTTTTTTTTTTAATTTTTATTTATTTATTTGACCGACAGAGATCACAAGTAGGCAGAGAGGCAGGCAGAGAGAGAGAAGGGGAAGCAGGCTCCCTGCTGAGCAGAGAGCCTATGTGAGGCTCAGTCCCAAGACCCTGGGATCATGACCTGAGCCAAAGGCATAGGCTTTAACTCACTGAGCCACCCAGGCGCCCCATTTGCCCATTTTTAAATAGGGTTGTTAGCCTTCTTATTATTGAGTTGCAGAAGTTCTTTATATTTTTTGAATATCCCCACCTTGTCAAACTTGTAAGTATCTTCTCCCATTCCGATACCCTTTTTGTTTTGTTAATGGTTTCCCTTGCGGTGCAGAAGCTTTTTAGTTTGAAGTAGTTCCGTCTGTTTATTTTTGCTTTTGTTGCCCTGGCCTGGGGAAGCTGATCCAAAAGTGACACAGCTCTCAAATGAAGTCATCCTTGCAGCTGTGGCAGGCAACCACCTGGTCACTGTTTCTACTGAGGGGCAAAGAGCCGAGACCACACACAAAGAATAGTGTGAAAACCCAGCCCAAAATGGGTTGGACGCGAGGGTGCAGCCCTTTAGGCTGGGACACACTCAGACAAAGTTGGCGGCCAGCTGCACTGAGCTGACCTCGAAGCTCCTACGGGGGAATTCAGAGCAAGAGCTTTTATCTGAGCAAGCACAGGGCCTGGCTGTAATCAGCAGGTCAGAAGAGAAACACACTGAAGTGCCAGGCACAAATCAGAAGAGGAACTGCTGCAAGATGCTGCCTAGACACATACACATACACACACTAAGTCCTTCTAGGAAAGCTGGGTTTTGCTCACTGTCCAAATCTCATGATGTGTGGGGGATTCAGATCCATCTGACTTCCTAACTCAGAGTCCATGCAGAGGTGGAAGGACTGGATTTTGGTCTGATTTTGGTCGATTTTGTTGAAAGAGAGAATTCCCCGGGTGGGAATACCCATCCCCCAAGGGAGCTGTCACTGAGCAGAAAAGCAGGGGAGGCCTGAAAGTGCTGGAGGCCAGGGTCTTGGAGCCCATCTTGGCTGCCAGTGCCATCCTTCCTTGCCCTATCCCGAGATGGGAGTCACATCACAGCCCACAGTTGTTCTGTGGCCTCGATGAAGTTGTCAAAAAAGACCCAGGCCTTAAAATGGACTTCCAGAAGAACAACTCTGGAACCAAAACATTTATTTTTTTAAAATTTTTTAAATTTTTTATTTTGAGTAGGTTCTGTACCCAACATGGGCTTGAACTCATAATCCCAAGATCAAAAGTCAGGTGCTCTACCAGCTGAGCCAGCCAAGTGCCCTATGGAACCAAGGTCTTTCCAAAGCAAATATACCACTACAAAAGACTGGTGGGACTCCAGGGTTTTTAGTGAGGAATATTGCTAGCTTCTAAGATGGCTTAAAAATACCTGTAGTGTGGCATATGCTGTGAGCCCAGAAGAGCCAATTCTAAAGTGGCCACATTTGAGTGGCTTCATGGCGGTGGACACATTTTGAGGACCAGGCACACAAAGAATGTCTTTAGGGATGTGGCTGTCCCTGGCTTGTGGACAGGATGCTGCAGAAGGAATTCCTGTGAGCCTGTAAGCAGGTCCTGGCCTCACGTTGTCTTAGCCTAAGCACTAGGGGTCCCCTGTATCCAGCTTTACCCAGTGATTGTTGCCCTCCTGGTGAGACCTCTGGCAGACAGAAAGGAGAATGAGACTGCTGTAACTGGGTTAGTAAATACAGAGTTGATTAATCTTAATAAAAATAATATTAATCTTAATAAAAATAATTCCCAATGATGGAAAGTGCACGTAGTAACATTAGATCTCCCCCCTTTTCCTTCTCATCATTAGTGAGTGTTCATGAGGTTAGGGGCAGGATGTAGAACTTCTTTCTGGCCCAGGGATGAAGCCTGTTTCACTGTTAACAGACCCATGAAGCCAAATGTGAAGCTAAGTGGGGCAAAGAGAGACTCTGGAAGGCCTGGCCACTGGCTTTCCAAGTGTGGTCTCCAGGGTGGCCTCAGCAGCTTTCCCCTGGAAACTTGTAAGAAATGCACATTCTAGGGCCTCACCCAGACCTGCTGAATCAGCTGCGTTGGGCCAGCGTAGGGCTCTGCCATGCTGAGGACTAGGGTGGGCGCCCCCCCCCCCCCCCACAGGGCGCCAGCGGGGAGCGCAGGGGGTGGGAAGAGCGCGCAACCCCCTCCCTTCCGCCCACCGCAGGCTCGGGGAAGGATGGGGTCAGCTAGAGCTCAGCTGGGCGGAGCAGTGAGGGAGTAACCAACCCACCCAGACCGGAAGGCTGCCAGGCTCCCGGCGGACCCCGCCCCGCCGCCCCACCTTGGGCGGTCACTTCCAGGAACCCGGACTCGGGCTGTGCCAGCGCAGCGGCGGTCAGAGAGCACAGATGTTCCCAGAAATCATACCAATGGGGCATCGCTCCCTTCCCCCCATCAGCAGCCCGGGCCACCTTCCCAACACCATCCCCGGTCCCCGCTCCTGGCCAAGCCTGGAACTGTCCCTGCCCAGAGCCAGGCGGGCCTCGGTGGCAGCTCCCCGGTCACTGCCAGCTCTCTCCCTCCCCCTTCTACCTCCACTCCCTATAGAGTCAGACCAAGACTCCTTTAAGTCCAGTCACAGGAATGCCTCCCAAAACAGCTTAGGGAAGGGGCACCTGGCTGGCTCAGTGGGTAGAGCCTGGGACTCTTGGGGTCCTGAGTTTGAGCCCTAGGTTGGGTGTTGAGCTAACTTAAAAAAAAAAAAAAAAGGTAAAATACTAGAACCAACAGCTTAAGCCAAAAGGCCTTTGTTGGCTCCCATCACAGGTAAGTCAGGGGAGGAGCTGGCCTGGCTGGAAGCTGGAAGGAGGATTCCAGCAAAGAATACCTTGAGCGCTGCCCATGTCCCCCTTCTCCGGCCTCTTGCCTTTGGCTCTGTGTGGGAGAGACTGGAAGTCAGTTCTTTCTGCCGCCAGGCCTGAAATGGGTGGTCTGTGTAGAACGAAGGGCTCTCCAGGGCTCTCCCTTGAGTCTGGGGACCCTGAGTGTCTGCTTCCAGTCCTCCCAGGGTGGCTCACTCTGCCTTTGGTTTTCTAAAATACCCCTGTGTGTATAGGGTCAAGGCTCCTTGTTTGCTGAGCATGTTCACGCTGATCACTTTACTTGCAAGGAAAATCTGGGCTCACACAGTCTCCCTGGGAGGTGGTGGCTTAATCCCAAGCCTCCCTGCCTGCCCTTGAGGGGGAACTCTCCAGGAAGGAGAGAGGTGAGGGGCACAGACACATGCCCCAGGTTCCAGCTCTGTGACCCCCCTGGGGAGTGGCCTGGTTCTCTGACTCCAGGCCTGGACCAGATCCCAGGAGTGACTGCTAAGAGCCTGGGATGGAGTGTGTGGGGGAGTGTCAGAGTAGGCAGAGAATTGGAGTATTGTGCAGCAAAGCAGCATCTGGTTTGGGCTCAGAAGTTTCTGGCAAATAGAGTTAAGTCACCCCTTCCCCCTGAGTATTTGCAGCCCCTTGGGGCTGAAAAGCTGCCCAGGAAAAGTGATATGAACCTAGTCCATCCCTTGGGCTCAGGCAACTATGGCCCACCCGAGTGCCCAGGGCAGAGCCGACAGAGGTAGCTCCAGGAGCCTGACTCCAGAGCGCTGGGTGCACCACTGCGGTACTTGACAGTGCCTGAGGACTGGACAGCCGCCCTCTGGGCCCCCAGCATCCCAGCCGTTGAGACTAAACACATCAAGACTGTGCTGTCCACTTCACAGGTGACACTCGGCAGCCGCCTTCCCGTTCCGCCAGCTGTAGGGTACAGCACATCCCAGCTCTGAGAGGCTTCCGACACCAGAGTCCCAGAGTCTTGGAGCCAGAGCTTCCTGGGACTGCCAAGTGGGGGCTCTGGAGTCAACGGGACCACGTGAAAAACACAGAGAGTGAAGGAAGTCCTTGGGAGGGGGACTTCCTGCTGTCAAGGGACACTTTGGTCTACCCACTCTGAAGCCTCCAGTGGGCTGAGGAAGCAGCGCTTCCATACCCTGGGCCTACTGGCTGGTGACAAGGAGGGGGAGATACTCTGAATTTGGAGGTTTCACGGCCAGGTTTCGTGAGCAGTGACCTCCACCCGACCACAGCCAGGCTGGAAAGATGACGCGATCCCATTTGTACGGATTTGAAGGAAATTTCTTTCTCCAGGTTTTCTGGTAGGCTGAGCACTGGACTCGTTTGGAAGAAATGCTTGGATAAGTCCTTCAGGGTGCCCATTGGGTGAGGAGCAGACAGGAGCCCTGGGTCTCAGTAGTCTGCCTTCCCAGGAATCTGGGTGCTGGCCCCAGGACCTTTGTCTCTGAGCATCGAGATGGGTGTGAGCTGGTCTGTTCAAGGGATGGCTGAGCTCAGGTACCCTGGCAGAGAAGGGGATTTGGAGCCAGGCAGGGAGGGAGCCCGCAGGGTGGGGGTGCCACTCTTGGAAAGGACGGTGACGCTGGCCCTATCAGCAGGGCATCTGGGGGCCAAAACATCTAATGGAGGCAAATGGAGGCAGGTTGTTTATGGTGGAATAAGCGATGACCCTTCTCCCCTTTTCCCACTGTGATAAAAGCAAGCATTTTGAGTTGACCACGTGTTGCTACGGGTTTCAACTACCGCTGACGGGAGAGCAGAAACTGTGCAACCAAAAAAAATAAAATAAAATAAAGAAACCGTGCGACCAGCATCTGGGATGCATCAGTCAGCAGAAAGTTGTATCTTCTTTGTTTCCTCCTTCCTTCCTCCTTCCTGATGGCGGGAATGCAGAGGGATTGTTTGAGGCTCAGGATAACCATGTGGGACCTTAATGTGAACCTGGCAAGGACTCTACATTGGAGCCATGTTAGTCTGGTGGGGCCAGCATGACAAATGAGCACAGACTGGGCAGCTGAAAACAGTAGTGTATTTTCTCACGGTCCAGGAAGCCAGTGGTCTGAAATCAAGGGATCGGCAGGGTTGGTTCCTTCTGGAAACTGTTTCCTAGCTTCGGGTGGCTGTGGGCCACCCTTGGCTGGCGTGGCTCATAGGGACACCCTTGGGTCGAAGGCCTCCCCCTGCTACAGTTTGACCTCGTCTTGGTTACCTCCGCAAGGATCCTATTTCCAGAGAAGGTTACATTCTGAGCTCCTGGGGGGACATGAATTTTGTGGGGGACATGATTCAGTCCAGTACACAGCACAGTAAGAGAGAAGGAAGATGGGGGCCCTGTGTGTGTGCCCCAGGCCAGCCCTGTGCGGCCCAGCCACAGACCTGAGCAGCAGCAGGAAATGAGTCTCTCTCCTGTTGGAGCTGCTGTGGCCTCAAGTGCTGGGAGATCTGAGGTCACGTCTAATCTAGCCCCTGGAGACCCTTGTGCCACTCGCACACTTCTCTGAGGGGTGTTTGCAGGTGGGGCACTTAAAGGGAAGCTGAGCTCTCTTTAGGGTTGGGCACAGAGTTGGGGGGCGGGGACCAGAGGGCCTGGTTGCTGGAGCCCAAGGAGAAGGATCCACTGATGTCCCTGGGCCGGCCTGTTTGCCCGGCAGCACTTCTGGCACTGAGCACTTTGGTGGAGGTCCGAGGAGCAGCCAGGGCATGGACCCATGCGGTGGTGTCCAGGGAAGGCTTGGCGTGGTGGTGGGCTTGGTGGTGTCCTGGCAGTAGGGAGCATCAGGAGGCAGGTGCCACTCAAGGACCTGGCTGCCCTGGAGGTGGGGGAGCTCTGTGGTCTCTTAGCTGTCTCTGTTGTGCCCTCCCCCACCCCAGTCCATATGGTCCCACACTGTTCTTTGACCTCCTCCATGCCTGGCACTGAGGGAGACAGAGGTTCCAGGACCCTGTCCTCAGCCCAGGCTCTCAGGGGCCCAGCAGGCCACAGTGTGTGCTCTGCCCATCCAGTCACACTGACCAGCTTACCTCGAGGTCAGCGGGCCTGCACAGCCTGTCCTCAGCACTCGGCCTAGAGCAGGTCCCAGTCGGACCTGGCAGTCGGACCCTGCCTGTCATGTCTGTCCTGTCTTGACCCAAGGTCAAGGCGTACCTAGAGGGGGTCCAGCAAAGAGCCACAGATCCCCATTTCTCTGGTGGCTGCAGGGCTAGGCTCAGGACAATCCGTTTTGGGGGAGCGTAACAGGGAGCGGAGGGGGAGGGTAGCCCAGCTGACTGCTGGAACCCCAGCTTACTTCGATGTGATCTGGACCTGGGCTTCCACGCACAGTGGGATTGGGCAATCACCACCCTGTCCAGGGCCTCGGTTTTCCCCTTCAGCCTGCCTGTGAGGATCCCTCCGTGGAAGAACAACCACAAGGCTGGGCAGTAGTCATTTTTGCTTCCAAGAACAGCTGGAGAAGGAGGTACAGAGGCAGGTCCTCCTCAGCCTTCTTCCTGGAGCTGGCCCAGAAGTGCCAATGGAGTGCCAGGGCCTGGGGGGGTGGCCGTCCCTCTGGGAAGGTGGGGGTTCTGGCTGGCCCACCACTGAATCCAGGGGTGGAGGAGCACTATGGCAGTGTGTCCCTGAAGCGTACCTTGTGCTGGATCCCAAAACTCCTCGAGTCTAAGCTGTACAGGTCTTTAGAAGGCCAGCTCTCAGCCCAGGCCAGCTGTGGCTACACAGCTTCCTAAGCAGACCTCTTGGCATGTCCACTCATAGCCCCAAACCCAGGACACAGGTCTGGGGAAGGAGCCAAGACAGGGACAGACTTCCCTCCCTGACTCAACCCTCCACCCCACCATCTTGGCCTCAAGAACCCTCAGGACTCTAGTCTGTCGTCACATTTTCTGGAACCATCTGTGTCATGGAAATGTGTGTGTACCTGTCTGGAGGAAAGTAACAGGGGTTGTAGACAGCCAATGTTCTTTACTTGCACTTGGAAGGCTGGCTGGTTCTGGATCCTCTCATCAGGGGCTCCAAGGGCCAAGGGCGGAGTGGAGGCCAAGCTCTGGGAGGGGCTCTCTCCTGGGGGGCTGCTTGGCTCCCAGGCCTCCACAGCTCCCACTCACTCACTCCGGGAATCTGGGAGAGCAGCAGGCACCAGCCGGAAGAGCCCATTCATTTTCTCTGCTTACTCAGGCCTCACATGTCCTTATAGGGTAGAGGCTGCCGATAATGCAGGCCGCAGAGGCTAGGCTGCTGGGAGGAACGGACTGGTGAAGAACTGCCCCCCCTTAGGGGGGCTCCCCGTTGAGGCGGCCCCACTGCCCTGAGTGGCGAGTATCCATATTTCCAGACACCCCCTCGACTCACATATTTTGTAATATCCTCCTTCGTGTCCTAAAATGAAATTTCCAGATAATATAACCTACTTACCCCCATGATTTTAAAATAATCATTATAATGCCCTAATTGTAATAAAAGGAAAAATCAAAGGAAAGCCACTTATTTAAAAAAAATAATCTGTTTCCATATGTAAGGACTGGGGGAGGCTACACAAGGAGACATTGAAAGAAATCCAAAGCTCGTGGCCTGAAGGCGGCCACTGCCACACGACCGACCCATGTGTGCAACTTGATTTCACTGCTGGGGTGGCCATCTTTGATGTGGATTTGCAAAATGAAGAGCAGTTCTTCACCAAGAACAGGAACAGCTCTTGGTAAAAGTTCTGCACTGGATCAAGGCCTTATCCCTGCCACACACTGCAGGATGTCTGGTGTGGCAGGCTCCCACCAGGAATGCCTCTTGGGTTCCCTAATCATTGTAAACCAAAAATGCTCCCCACCCCCCCCACACAATGTGTGACAGGCCTCCCTCCCTTGGTGCAGTTAGCCCCCTGCTCTGAAACCCCCTGCTCTAGGCCATGGGAGTGGACAGCATAGGAATATGAATCGACCAAGTCCAGCCCCAGGAACTAGGATCTAGTGTGGCAAGAACATAGCTCCTCTTGAAGTGCTCTTTTGGTATCAGATGGCCCAAATTTAAGCCTAAGTGACTTGCTTTTTGCTTACACACAAGACGAGAACTTGTTGCTTGTGGAATTTCAAAGTCTGGAAGGAGAGGCACAGCTGGATTCAGAGATCACCCAATGTCCCTTGGAGCCGCCTCTCTGCTTGGCGCCTCTCTGGGTGGGCGCCATATTCAGGCCACATCAGAAGTGGAAGAGAGAGTGGTTCCCAAGTCTGGAACAGAACTGGCTGGGGTTGCTTGGGATTGACCTGACGTGAGTCATGGCTTCTTCTCTGACCCAGTCACCGTGGCTTGTGGACGGAGGGTGCTGACTCAGCATCTGGGCTGAGCCCTAACCTCAAGGAGAAATGAAGATACAGGCATCCGTTACCAGAAAGAATGCAAAGCGTGGTTGGGCTGCGCAGCTTCTGGAAGTTCTCTAGAGGATGGGCAGTAAATGAGGGAAAGGTCTTCTCTGCTCTTCTCTAATGTGGTATCAAAGTAGGAGCTAAATCTGGTCATTGACAGATGGGATTTCCACAGTTTGGTTTGGGCCCCCTGGCTTCCTTTCCAGTGTAGGGCTTTTCCATATTCCTCATTAGTATCAGCTCGACCACCTAGAGCAGGACTCTTTTGAAGCAGAGGCTTGAGACTGTGAAGGGACCAAGCACAGATGACATGTCCCCCATTGGGCCTGGTGATTAGACCTTTACAGACTCTAAGCACTAAAAAGATTATGGTGCTTCCACTTACCCCCTTCCTTGCCCTCATTAGAAATAAAAACATCTCTAAGCCACAAAATAAATGGAAGGAAGCCTAACAATTTATTAATTTTTTCCGTAGAGACTATTTCATCTACATGTTGATCAAATTACTTTAAGACAAATGGAATGATTTTGTCCAGGACCTCTGCTATGTTGGCTCGCATGTGGTGGGAAATCTGGTGCTGCTGTCCCTCCCTGACCTGAGAGTCCCCTTGCTGTCCCCTGGCTGCTGGCTGAGGTGTTAGAGCCTGACCGCGGTTCCCGAGAACCCTTGAGAGAGAAGAGGCTGGGGTACCCATGTTCAGGCCGCTGCGGGGTCGATCTGAGCCCGGGAAAAGCCAAGGCTGGGACCGCCCCAAATGGCAGCTACTCACAGGCTCTGTAAAGAGAGACCCAAAGGGATCCTGGGGACCACTGCAGGACAGCACTCCTACTTTCTGCCACTTGGTCCATTGGTTTGGTTTCTAAGGACCTTTCTGTTGGGGAGTACATTCTGTCTCTAGGTATGTTCACACTCTCCCACTAACGAGGTCCTACATTACCCCTGGAGACATCCATTGCCTCGTGGCGGGGTGGGGGTGGAGGCGGGGTTTTGCTGATGGCTGGGCTGTTGGGAGGGGTCCTCACTATCCTGGTATCCACACCACATTGAAGTGGCAAGGGGACACCGGCCTTTCGGAGGCAGCTTGGTATAGACCAGTGTTTCTCAGTGTGGTCCCAGGTCTGTCGGTGTCACAGTCATCTGAGTCTGAGCCAAACTTGCTGGATTGTGAGTTGGAGTCCAGAGCTGCTGAGTCACTGCCATAATAACTAAAATACAAGCGGAAGCCAAAGCAACAAAAAAAAGAGACAGAATTTGTAGTCACGTGTATCTGTGTTTGAGTTCTAGTCTCTTAACTTACGAGGTACCCCGATCCCCTCTAAGCCCCATTTCCTGTGGATAGTAATGTATTTACCTCACAGTAGAATTGTGAGGTAACAAATGGCGATGTGAATGAAGTGAGTACTAAGTTTAGCCCCTGGCACACAGGAGCAAAACACAGGTTTGCCGCGATCGGTCCATCTGCCTGTCCACCCATCCATCTAATACTTACGGAGTGCCTGCAGCGAACCAGGAACAGCTCTAGGCACCAAGCATACATCAATCATCAAAAACTAGCCCCTTGCCCTCATGAAGCTTACATGCTAATCATGTGTAAGGGCCACGGAGAAAAATTAGAATCACCAGACTCCCCAA
The DNA here is from genome assembly GCF_022355385.1 of Mustela nigripes. NCBI lineage: Eukaryota > Metazoa > Chordata > Mammalia > Carnivora > Mustelidae > Mustela > Mustela nigripes. The sequence continues at coordinate 38,567,856 of NC_081559.1, read as the reverse complement.
GCTAAAGCAATTATAATTAAAGAAGTATTCAATCGGAAACCAGTGGGCATTATTTATCAAACACGGTGACAGGGACTTTGGGAGATATTTGGATGTTTGCCATTAAGGAGCTTATTTATAGACTGGCTGGGAAACAAGCATCCTACAAACACAGGAAACCACCAGTGAACAGCAAATGTTGTTCTCGCTAACCTTGTGGTGGGCATGCCTGAGAACTGCTTGGAGGAGAGACTGATTAGTGAGGCTGGCAGTGAGTGTAAAGGAATAACCCCTCCCCCCTTTCCCCCAGGGTTCTAATCCAAGAACGGAGGAAGGAATTTGTTTAGGGACCCATCACCAACCCTTATTTTGGACAGGCTAATTTATACCCACCATAAGCCGATAGCCTTTGATGCTTGTAAACCTCTCAAATCTTTAGAACATGAATCAGGGCTTCTGAGAGATCATGGCACAAGAGTCAGAGGCTGCTCATACCAGGTCATGGGAATATGACTTGATGGGAAACTCTCTATCTCTGTCCCCACTCTATGTAATGCCCAAGATCTTTGAAGGTAATTATCTCCTGGATGCAATTTTATTATCAACAAATAACCCACTGATTTGGAAAACATTGAGAGCATGCACCAAAGGAGCTGCCCAGAAGCCAGCAAGCAGATGGGAAGTGTCTATCAACAGGGGGCTGTGTGGTAGAGCCTCTTGGCATTAGACACTACTACTTTTGGAAGACCTCCAGATAGCCAACAGACACATGAAAAGATGCTCAACATCACTCATCATCAGGAAAATACAAATCAAAACTACAATGAGATGTCACCTCCCACTTACTGGAATGGCTAAAATGAACAACACAGGAACCAACAGATGTTGGTGAGGATGCAATGAAGGGGGAACCAACCCTCTTGCACAGTTGGTGGGAATGAAAACTGGGCAGCCACTGTGGAAAACAGTATGGAAGGTCCTCAAAATGTTAAAAGTAGAACTTCTCTAGGACCTAGCAATTGCACTACTAGGTATTTGACCAAAAAAATAAAAATATTAATTCAAAGGGATATACGCACCCTGATGTTTACAGTGCATTATCTATAATAGCCACATAATGGAAATAGCTCAAGTGTCCATCAGTTGATGAATGAACAAAGAAGATGTGGTATATATGTACAATGGACTATCACTCAGCCATAAAATGAATGAAATCTTGCCATTTGCAATGACTCGGATGGAACTGGAGGGTATTATGCTAAATGAAGTCAGAGAAAGACAATTATCATATGATCTCATTCATATGTGGAATTTAAGAAACAAAACAAATGAACAAAGGGAGAAAAAAGATAGAGAGAAGCAAATCGAGAAACAGACTCTTAATTATAGGGAACAATCTGATGGTTACCAGAAGGGAGTTGGGTGGGGAAAAGGGGGGAAATAGGTAATGGGGATTAAGGATGATCTTGTGATGATCACCAGGTGTTATATGCAAACGTTGAATCACTATATTGTACCCCTAAAACTAATATTACACTGTATGTTAACTGGCATTTAAATAAAAACTTAAAAAAGAAAAAAAGGAAAATACTGCTTTTGCTGACAATCCTTTTCTGAAAAGGTACAGTGGCTTGAGTATGGAGGAGGGCACAAACCAGGACCAGACTCTGGATATAGGATAGGCAAAGAAATGGCTGTTTGCCATTTGTCTGTTGCCCCTTTGGATCAAATAAGGCCAGAAAATTAATAGGCCAGACCAACTTCACGGAAGAAGTGAACTGGAGACGTGGCGGTACAGATGGCTCCTAATGTTGAACAGGTCACGTCACTGTTATGAGTGTCCTTGTGTGTAAAACAAAGGGTTATGCCATACTGTTCTGATTCAACCAAATTTAGTTAAGGCCTCCTTAAGTGCAAAGCTCTTTAATACAGAAGATCTCAAGATAACAGCATCTTCCCCTAGGGTGGTTGGGAGGAATGAGTCCGTCAATACTTGCGGTTCTCAGCAGTGTCTGGTGCGTAGTAAGGATGTCCTAATTAGCCATTATCATTTAATGCCTGTAACAACCTTGAGGTGAATGTCATTTTTTCTGTACAAATAAGAAACCACTAAGGGACAAGATCAGGATATGAACCAGCCTGAGGCCCAAGTCCACATTCTTCCCATTAATGCAGTTTGGCTTGGAAGGGCCTTTATGTCTTTTAATTTTAACAAAGCAGAGGGTAGAAAACAAGTTTGAACTTTAGAAATAATCACGCTCAGCACCTTCTAAGAGATTTTCTGTGGAAAGTAGAAGTGTTGACTCATTTATGATGAGAATAAGGCGGTTGGGGAATGGTTTGGGACAAACACAAAAGCTGCTTTGCCCAGGCTCATTTCTCCTCATCTCCTCACAGTGATAGATTCGGAGACAAATCTTCCCTACACACACAAAGAAAAGCCCGGGTTTTCCAAGAATAAAACAATTGAAAAAACAGTCCCTAGCAGGAACGTTTAATCATTGCAGGAGAGGAATGGGAAGAGACATTTATAGAGGCCTAGAGAAGGCAGCTCCAAGACAGATGAATTAATCACCAATCACTCCAGTGAATTAATCCCCTCTTATATACTCACGGATTCTGTCCCAATTGTTCTGCTAGTGCTCAGTTGTGGCTCTTAACCATTCTCAATACAGGCAGTTGATGAATATATGATCACGCTCTGTGTGCTAAGGTGTATTATGAAGGTAAGCAAGACAAATGAGGGGGAAAACAAGTCAACAGGCAATAAATGATGGTGTGGTAAGGACAACAGAGGGCAACACTGGAAACTGGGGAAGCAGAAGGAAGAAACTAGTCCTGCTCTGGCGAGGGAAATTGGGGTGGATTTCTTGAGGCAAGTCTCTATAAATCAAGACCTAAAGAACTAGTTAGTAGATTCACCGGACCTAGAGGGAGAGGTGGGAGTGAAGAGAGAAGGGTATTTCAGGAAGAAGGACTGAAAAAGCGAGGAGGTGACAAAAAGCCTGGATCGCGGGAGAAATTGGACATGGTTCTGAGCATGAGGTGGGAGGAGTCAGGAGAGGAGAGGCTGGAGAGGTGGGTCGCAACTAAAGCCTCGCACAGTTTTGTACACCAACTAAAGAATTTGGGCATTATGCAACAAAACTACTGAGAAATTTTAAGCAGGAGATGAGTATGACTTGCACTGTAGAAAGATCAATTTGGAGAATGGATTAGAGTGAACTAGGTCTAGAGGCTGATGGAGTTAAGGGCTTGAACCAGGGGTAGTGACCAGTGGGGAGGAGGGTAAATGAACAGGAGAGATACTTGATACTTAAACATTTGAGTCAAGGGTGAAGCATGAGTTTTTAGTGTGAACTACCAGATGGAGGGGTTGTCATTAGCTCCAAGCAGAGAAGGCTGGATGTGCTCTGGATATTCCGTTTCTAGTGCCCGTGAGGCTCCTGAATGGGGACGCCCAGTGAGTGGCTGGATGTGCATGCCTGGAGCTCAGGTGAAAGGGAAGGGAGGAATGTGGACGGGGGAGCCATCTGCACAAAGACAGTGGATGAAGGTGTGTGATAGATGGGGTTGCTTAGAGAGTGGACCACCTGAGAAGACCAAGGACCCAATTCTGAGAGGGCTGGAAGCTCAAAAGCAATCAGAGGGAGTGGGACCTGCCAAAGAGCCCAAGAATCCCTGCACAAAGAAATGTTTAAATTAATTTTTTTTTCAATTTATATTAAACGAAGAGACCAGTCAGAGACAGAAGGAAAAGACTTGCTATTGATGCCAGAGAGAGGATGCCAGCCTCAGTGGTCATTTAACTGCAGAGGGGTAGGAGAAAGACTGGATTCTAGTACTAAGCCCAGTCCCAGAAATCGATTTCCTTTCATTTGATTTCCTCGCTGTGCATCCCACCTGCCTTCAAGTCTGAAAGCATAGCACAACATCACCTGGGAGTAACTGCTGCCACATTCCCTTCTGTTCTTCCGGCAAATGTGCCAATCCTCGCTCCTACCTGGTCTTCACATGGGACTTTATTTCACCCTGCTCCTTTCCACCTTAGATTGCTTTGCTCCTTGGTTATCTCTCAGTGCTACGCCTATCTAGGAAATCTTCCAGAGTAACTAAAGTCATCAGGATAACAGTCTCATCATAGCCTGATCCAAGTGGCCATTTTACTTTATAGCTTACTTTTTTTTTTGGAGCTATAACTTCAATATTTAAGACCAAGTTACAAAGTTACTAAGACCAGTATAAACAAATTGTACTGTTTACCAGTAACCAGTGCTGACTTCTCCCTGAAGTTCAGTCTATTAGTATGGAAGGAATTTAATGACTTTGGCCAGAGGCCAGTGAATGTACCACCTCTCCCAGACTACTAAATTTTGGACAGTGACATCATTGAGAGACTTCTGTTTTATAAACATTTCATATATTAAGGGAAATGTTAAGAGATAACTCTGAAATGCAAGCAATGTTAAGAGCTTGAACAGGAAGGACATAGCTAATGACAGGCTAGGAAATGAGATAATCTCTTTTATAGAATCATTTGATATTGAGGAAACAGGAATTTACAAAGGAGGAGATACAATGAAATTAACCAATGAATGGTGCCATCCTTTGGGATTAGTAACCTTTAGACCTGGACCAAGCAACAAAGCTGTGGTGGATGTTGTAGTAGGGTGGATCTATCTGGGCACTGGTTTCCTCTAACGAGCTTTTCCCCCACAGACTCAGAAGGCTATATCCTAAATTAAAAAGTAGAAGGATCAAGGTCAGAATAAAGAACCATTCATGTATAAGTGCTGGAAATAACCTACTTTTATTTTACATGATTTAAGTCCAAAACAAAAAACCCCACCAAAGCCCCCAAATCTAGCTCTTATTGCTATGTCCTAGGGTACCAGAGGTCCCCTTTCATATGCCAAGAACATGGGAAGGGGTAGTTGTCAGAATAATGACCTTGTCTGCTTATTTCAAGAGCCCAACATCTAAGGCCTGATAATATAGAAATCAAAATTGTACTTGTCAAAACTAATCAAATTGTATAGACTTTAAATTTTTGCATTATTGTATTTAAATTATACCTTAAATTAAATAGCACATGGCCAAAGAGGGTAGGAAAAGAGAGGATAAAAAGAACACATTATTAAATCCTGTGGCTAAATGATTTTGTGTCTGTTGTCGTCCTCAACAGGGTCAAAGGCAGGAAACAACAGGCAAAGCCTATTCTTAAATAATGCTTCTGAGCTGCCTAAACAGACATTTCCCTTGGACCACTAAAGGGACTTCTTCAGTAAATGACAGTACCCTATGCCCTCAATCTGATTTTAAAAAACTGGAGAGAATTCTTGGGAGTGAAGAATAAGGGTTGATTTTTTTCTTATTTTTTTTCCATTATTTTTCAAATAATCTATGAACTAGTTTAACTTTTTCATCAATATGAAAATCATGCATACTCATCCCAGCAATTAAGGATTTAGCTCTCCGGGTTTAGGCATTTCATGGTGGTGGTGGGGGGAAGGGTATTAGGTCCACTTATTTAAAACTGAGGCTGAAAAACAAATTAAAAAGTCCTTGTCCATCTGGAGATTTTAATATATTTATTTGAAAACCAAGTTCTGTGAAAGAGCACACTAAACAGTCATATATCTTCTCTTCACCAAAGACTTGGAGACAAGGTTCTTCGGGTCAGCGCAAAGGCAATGGTACATGCAGTGAGTAGCAGGTCTCAGCATGGATTTCTTCACAAGCATCTCCAATACAGGACTGGACAATCATCTTCAGATGAGCAATGAGATCCTAAGGAAGTGGGAAGGGGGAAAAAACTAGGGTTATCCTTTGTTTAAAAGAAAATTTTTTACCACGAGCTGTCGATGACTAAAACTAGCCCTTAACCCTGCCTACGCAGTCCTAACACACCAGTGTTTGGTAAGATGGACTATGGTTTTTACACTCCTACTAGACTGAATATTTTATCCTTTTGAAAATAGTAGGAATCTAATTTCTGGGACGCCTGGTTGGCTCAGTTGGTAGAGCATGTGACTCAATCTCAGGGTTGTGAGTTGGAATCCCCATTGGGTTTAGAGTTTACTTAAAAAAAATCTAATTTCTAATTAAAAACTTCTAAGCCATCTTGAGGTTAACTGCCTTGAAAGACTTAATCAGGGGGTTTTCAGTAATGTATGGTCAAAGGCTTGAGGGGGCTAATGTGAGTCTGTTCAGTTCCACACAGAGACTGAGTGCTTATGGTATCAATACCGCCATGCGCTGCTTGGGTAAAGCTTAGGAAACCATCAAAGGCCCAAAGATAATTTTCAAAGCAATTTTACATAGACAGGAAGTTAGTATAAATCTCCCTCTCTCAATCAAAGGTCCAAACACTTTTTGGGGCTTGAATATATTTTCCTACTAATGGCAGGGTTTCTGCCTTAATATTTATCTGAGATTTCTGTAAAAGCTTTCATTAATTGCTAGTCAGTGTGTAACGCTCATGGTCTCATGGTGCTAGATTTACAGCCTGGCATTTAAGTAGAAGAAAAGGATAAATTCTTATTGTCTGACAATAAATATGTACTAGAGTGAGAAAACATTGATTAATAGTTTATATGCATCTTCAAATATGTGATGACAATTTCATAACATTATTCTAATTTTTTGCATCTAAAGACCTACTTCAACACTGTTAGAACATTGGCATAATTTTTTTCAACTGGGTGAAGCTCTGTTATATGTTCTAAACTGACTCCGAAGTACTTTTAAGCACCATGTCTTACCACATTAGATGTGTGATATAGCTTCAATGAGTAAATGAATATTAAGGCTTTTAGTACCAAAAGTATCACCAAAGGAAAGGGAGAGAGAGAGATGGATCAGTGATCCATGGACCAGTGCTGGCCATGAACTCTAACTGATCTATAACAAGGGGCTCACATCAAAGTGTAAATCAACTCTATCATGAGCAAACTGTCATTCAGTTGACTTTCTTGGGAGTAAGGGGTAAGCAAGGATTTTTCAATGAAAGAAGTATCGAGCAGACTGACATTTTAGAGCAAGCTCCCTACTCTCTCACGGACCTATGAGAACAGTTTTTAACTGCTCTGAATAGTACTGGTCAAACACTAGAGGGTAGAGAGTCAAAGGAGAAAGAAAAAGGAACTGGAGGTTATGTATGCTGAAGAAGTCAAAAAGAGGGGAAATTCTAACACCATTTAGGTAAATAGAGATTAAGCACAAAAGGAATGGAAAAAGTGACACGATGTCTCTGCCGAAAACATTTAAGATGTACTGACCAACAGAATTCCTTTGATAAACAATTTTATTTCGCACATACCTCTGGTCCTTAATCATCGATATACTCAAATGGTTCTGGAGGTTCTGGCTCTTGTTCTTCTTCCTCGATTTTTGGGCCATGGGCTGCCACTGGTTCAACCAGTTCCTCCGTGTCTTCACTGGTGTCCTTCAGGATGATGATGCCACCAATGGAAAGCTGTACACACAGAGCAAAGGGTGAAGCAGCACAAACCCCATTCATATTCTCAGATGGCTCCAGAGTGTAGCATGCATATTTGTTAAATGGTACCTTAAGACTACTCAGATGATTTGGGAGTAAAGACCTGGCATAGAACTACATTTCCCCAGGCAGCAGCCAGGAAATGTGGGTGTGTGCGCCTGTGTGAAGCTACACCCGTGACAAACTGTTGGGCTGCAAGAAGCGGCTACTAAGACCTTCCTCTTCCATTCCTCCAGTTAGTCTGAGGACTAAATGAGGAAGGCAACAATCGATGTCCACGACAAAGGACAGAGAAACTTGTCATCTATAGGGAATAGTTATAAACTTAACCCAGTGGCAGAACATCACTGTTCCTAACTAAAGACTGGTATTTCCTGCACTGCCTTGACCTGATTGGAGAGAGAAAGTTTACTTATTTACTTTTATCAATACAGCATTCTAATGTCTTGCTTGCTGTTCGACACATGGTCCTGGACCAGCAGCATCACTATCACCTGGGAGTTTGTCAGAAACACAGAAAACATAGCCCGACCTAAATCTATAGAACTGTACTTAAGAGCCACGGGTGTATGTATGCATACTAAAGTTTGAGAAGCACACTACTCTAACAGATACTTTATTACTCGTGAGAAAACTATCATTTTGGACAAAAAAGACAATCTACAAGTGAAAAGCCAATTTCTCTCCAGTGAGTTCAGAATGACAGAGTGAACAACATAAATATGACAGATATTTCACTTGAACCTACAAATCCTTTATGATACCAGGATGTAGTAGATGGGAAACAAAAAAGAACTCAGTGTAGAATCAATTTTATTAGCCCTCTCCCAAATGTAGCAGAAGTAAATTCACACACCAAACTATTCACCCACCTCTGTGTGTTAATCTTATTCTATTTGCTTGGCTGTGTCAAAGGAAATGGGAAGCTGCTGTCTGTAATTAGATCAGTCAACAGTGGCAGGGCCCATTGGGAAAAACATTATTTCTACCAAAGCAAATTACTGGAAAGGAAAAGAAGCCCAAGCTCATCAGTCAGATGATTCACATATATACAAATAGCTTTGCAGTTCAACCTAATCTGATTTTTACTCACTGGAGCTCTGCCCTGTCCTGCTATAAAACTGGTGTCTTCGTGAGTGTCTGTACTATCTCCCTTGTCTTGACACGCATATTCATACACTTTATTTTCTAACTCCTTCCCCTAAAAAGTCTGCTTTCCTTGAAGAGAGCCATTTGATGAGTGGACCCTGCCTTTACTACCAATATGCACCTAAGAAAAATCAGAGTACAAGGCCATTGTCCTAATCCTCTACGGTCTGAAAGTTTACCTGAGCCTTCTAAAGGACCAAATAAAGATGAATCATCTTTATTCAAGAAAATACTATGTTCACAAAAAGGATTTCCTGTATTTGGGAAACAGACAGCTCCAGGTTATAACTGTACTATTTCATGCTCAACTGGAATGAAATAATCCAACTCAAATCCTGCAGTATAAACAACATAAGGAAAAAGCCTTATAGCAACGTGGTTTAGTTTACTTTATTTTTAAAAAAGTAATCTCTACAACCAATGTGGGGCTTGAAACTACAACCCCAAGATCAAGAGTTACATGATCTGTCCAAGTCAGCCAGGTGCTCGTGACCTTTTTACCACTGTAAAACCACTGTTGTCTCCAGCAACAATTTTTTTCTTTTCTTTTTTTTTTTTAAGATTTTATTTATTTATTTGACGCAGAGAGAGCGTGCACGCACAAGCAGGGGGAGCTGCAGGCAGAGGGGAAGCCCAATGTGGGGCTCGATCCTAGGACCCCGGGATCATGACCTGAGCCGAGGGCAGGCACTTAAATGACGAGCCATCCAGGTGCCCCAACCATTTTTCTTTTAAAGCATATTTTGTCTGATGTTAGTACAGCTGCTCCAGCTCTCTTTTTGTTACTTGTTGGCATGGGATATCTCCCTATCCTTTTGCTTTTAATCTACTTCAATCTTTGAATCTAAAGTATGTGTATGTTTTAAGATCTTATTTTTTTTTTTTTAAGATTTCATTTTTATTTATTTGACAGAGAGAGATCACAAGTAGGCAGAGAGGCAGGCAGAGAGAGAGAGAGGAGGAAGCAGGCTCCCTGCTGAGCAGAGAGCCTCGGGCTTATTTCATAAGTGAAATATCTGTCATATTTATGTTGTTCACTCTGTCATTCTGAACTCACTGGAGAGAAATTGGGACTTGATCCCAGGACCCTGAGATCATGACCTGAGCCGAAGGCAGCGGCTTAACCCACTGAGCCACCCAGGCGCCCCAAGATCTTATTTTTTTAAGCAATCTCTACACCCAAGGGTCGGGTTCCAACATATAACCCTGAGATCAGGAGTTGCATGCTCTGCTGACTGAGCCAGCTAGGAATTCCATAAAGCATGTCTTTAGTAGAGAGCATATAGTCAGATCATTTCTTTTTTATCTGTTTGGCTTATCTCAGCCTTTTAATAGGTGTGGTTAGTCCACTTATATCTCCTGTGATCAGGGCCCCTGGCTGGCTCAGTTTATTGATACAGCATGAGACTCTTGATCTTGGGGTCATGAGTTCCAGGCCCATGTTGGGCCTAGAGCTTACTTAAAAAAAAAAAAAAAAAAAAAAAGACATCTCATGTGATTACTAAAATTTGCTCCTGCCATTTAAAAAAAAAATTTTTTTTTTATTTATTCATTTGACAAAGAGAGAGATCACAAGTAGGCAGAGAGGCTGGCGGAGAGAGGGAGGGGGGGATGCAGGCTCCCCGCTCAGCAGAGAGCCTGATGCGGGGCTCTATCCCAGGACCCTGAGATTATGACCTGAGCCGAAGGCAGAAGTTCAACCCACTGAGCCATCCAGGCGCCCCTGCTCCTGCCATTTTGATGTTTTTTGTATGTCTTATATATTTTTGTTTCTCAATTCTTCCACTGCTGGCTTCTTTGGTATTAAATAGATATTTTCTAGTGTACTAAGTTTAATTTTCTTGTTTCTTTTAGTCCACTTTTAGAATTATTTTGTCAAGTGGTTGCCTTTGCAATTAACATCTCGATCTCACTGGAAAACTGTAACTTAATTTCACTAGTATACAAAAACTACACTTCAATATACTGGTATTTCCCTATTCCTTTGTGTTATGGACTGAATGTTTGTGTCTTTCCACCCTGCCATTCATATGTTGAAATCCTAACCCCCGAAGTGATAGTATTAGGATGTAGACCTTTAGGAAGCAATTAGGTCACCAAGGTGAAGACCTCATTAATAATGATATCAGTGCTCTTATAAGGAGAGACATGAAAAGAGCTAGTTTTCCTTTCTCTCTGTCTTAGAAGATACAATGAAAAGAGGGCCTTTACTAAGTAGGATGAGGGCCTTTACTAAGAACCCAATCATGCTGGCACCCTAATCTTGGACTTCTAGCTGCTACAACTGTGAGAAATGTTTGTTGTTTAAGCCATTCAGTTTTAAATACTAGGTGGCAATCTGCTATAGTGCCAGAGCCTTGACATATTTCATGCATATTTCAACTTTACACTTTTATACAGTGTGTGCACAACTTATGATTACTTTATACACTTGTCTTTTAAACCAGATAGGAATGTTGGACAGTGCAATATTCCTCATTTAACAGATGAGTAAACTGAAACATGAAACATTAAATGACTTGTCTTAGTTAAACAGCTAAGAAATGGCAGAGCTGGAATATAAACTTAGTTCCACCCAATTCTAGCTCTTCACCACTAAATATAGCCATCTTCCATCCCTGTCCGTCTCCTTTAGATGATAATCTAGTCAGGTAAGACCGTGGCTCATAAGTGTAGGTAAGAGATGCCTTCTACTCACCACCATCAGGGACCACTTTCAAGTAGATGAGAATGGGTTTATTTTTTTTTAGAAATCTCATCTATAACATTTTAGGCAGGTCCAAGATCTGGATGTATTAAATGTATCTACTGCTGGCTTTCTAGTTTTTCCAGTTTCAAGAACAGAGAAAAAAGACATTATCATGCTCAAATTACTGATTTGCATTTGTTTCTAACCTGATACATTCTTCCTAAGAAAAATTAAATGGCAGGAAGATCCTTTTCAAATTGTAAAATTCAGTGCTCTAATGCCTGTGTATTAACTTACATTTTCACTCTTTGTCACATTCCTGAGTTAGGTATAATTCTTATTTTCAGTAGAGGAAACTGAGGCAGAGAAAGGTTTAGTACTAGACTCAAGGTTACAAAGGCTGTAAATGGTAGAATCAGGAGTCAAACTCAGGATGTCTGATCCCAGAGTCTATGCTCCTAATAACGATGCTGTGTTAGAAAGGTCTATAGTGTACCCTTCTGGTAGAGGAAGGATGTTTGTAGGGTTACCCAAAGGAAAAAGAAAATCTGTCCCCAAATCTACATGAAATGGGAGGGAATGTTCTCTCTTTTGCTAAGAGATTTGTATCGAGAGCTTTCTCCAATGCTTTGGAGATGTATTCTTCTCTGTCAATATACCACTGTCCCATGAATTACTATCCCACTGGTATATATAGCTTAGGGCCATCAATAACTTACTGGTTTGAAAGGCTGGTATCTACAAGTCTCTGGCATGGTCAGGACCTTAAGCTGGGCAGGCATAACTCGGGCAGGGTTATCCAATAACTGGAAGTTTGGCTCAGGTTCTTTTTTCTTCTCTTTTTCTTCCTTTTTTTCTGCTTCATCCTGGAAAATATTAAAAAATAGCCCAACAAAGGTTCACTTCTCTTCCACATCACCGAATAATGTTTGATAAAGTTTACTGAGCAACTCGTAGGCACAAGGGGTAGCTAGGATTAGATATAATGAAAGTACAACCAAAGTCATACTAGACTCAGAGGATGGAGAGGGTAACTGTGAAGGGTGAGAATCTGTGTAACTTGGTTTTAGAGGATGAGGTTTTTCTACCAGGGTAGACCAGAAAAAGAGGGTCCATTTAAACAAATGATATTCTCCTTGCTTAAAGGGCCTTTATTTCTCCCACTATCATCTCATTGTCTGAAAATTCTACACTGCCCTTCAAAACACACCTTAGTAATAGTTTTCTCTAAGAACTCAAGTATCTTCCAATTAAAACTACTGGAGTCTCTGCTTGGAACAGGATACTTATTTAAGGGAAGCCAAAAACAAGGTATGGTAACGTTCACTTAAGGAAGAGTCTGGACCATGACAGAGATAGATATATCAACCCACATGACCACCAAATTATACCTACCACTTCCATTTTCTCCTCTTCTTTTTTTTCCTTCTCTTTTTCCTTCTTTTTAGCCTTGGCAGTAATAGATAACACAGCAGTGGAAACCTGGAGGAAGCAAACAGGGTAAATCATAATCCCTTACCTACACACAAACATACAAGCCCAAAGAGAACTCGATTCGACAATACTACTTGGTTTCCTGGCGGCATCATAAAAAATCAAATCATTAGGGAATACATGGGAAAAGCAAGCAGCACATTTATTCACATTTACTATTATGGTCCTCAGGTGACTCTTCTAATTTCTGGAGGCTTGTGTCCTATATAACTTACTATTTTTTTTTTTTTTAAATTGTAGCCTACCTTAGATGTGGATTTGCTATCATGCAATTCGGAGATATCTGGGTGCTGCACCTTTTTTTTACTTTATAGGGAAAGCACTAAAAAACAAAAAAAATTCCTCCAAACATGGTCATAAAGATATTCTTACCATATCAGATGTCCTACAACTGTAATACACAGTGGGTAAGTGGTTAGCCTAGAATTACCCTTCCTGATGGGTGTCCCTGAAATCAGGGTGAAAAAGACTTTGAAAGGCTGGTACTACTGGTATAAAGCTGATTTTGTTTCTGATCCAAAAGCTGGGCATTTGAAACAGAGCTGATGAAATGAGACGAGATGTTGTTGTCAGAGGACAATCATCACCCACCATCCTCAAATTTGGTCAATTATATAAATATCCCCATTTACACACAATGTTTATAGCAAATAATCAACAACTGGCTAATATGGAACACTACCTTGAGAGGAAAAAAAGCATTTTCTTAAATGTAAGGTATCAGAAAGGATAATTTTACTGAGAAAAAGTCAGGGGCAAGTGCAGCTCTCGAATGCACTATAGTTCGATTTAACACACATCAGTGAGTGTTCTCAGATACTGTTGACAGAGGAATATAAGTTGGTTATATTCCTTTCACTTTGAAAGGAAATTTAGTTAATACCTATGAAAATAAATAATGTACATTACTTTTCATCAATCACATCTCATACCCTAACCTACAGATACACTTGTACAAGTTCACAAATATATGTGTATGAAGACTCTTAATCTCATTTGTAATAGTGATTAATTAGAAATCACCTGAAAATGTGCATCAAATGAAGAACCGAGAAGACAAGTAATGATATGTATACCTAAAGGGATTGTCCGTAGCAAACAATGAGATCCATATATATTGAAATTTCTAAAGGTTATTATTGTTCTTTGTTTTATTTTAAGTAGACTACACGCCCAATGTGGGGCTTGCACTCATTGTCCTGAGATCAAGAGTTGCACATTCTATCGACTGAATCAGCCGGATGCCCCTTAAAAATTGTTAAAGTAAAAACTATAAGCTGCAGAACAGTATGTCAAAAATAATTCTACCTGTGGTGTAAAAAGTATTGAAATGTGTGGAGAAAACATTTGGAGGGATTCAAATTATGATTCCTGCAACATGGGACCTGGATGACTGGGAGAGAAAAAGAGCTTTTACTTTACATTCTTGTGTAATGTTAGATTTTACCATAAGAAGTATTATTTTGAAAATATCTAATTTAAAACGTAAAAATATTTAAAACAAGCCCAAAGAAAATACTAAGTAGCTTCTATATATAAGTATAAATGCTCCCCAAGGGAACAAAGAACTTACCTTTTCCTTTTCTTTTTCTTTTGGTACTTCCAGAGGGGCAGGATATGCAAATGTGGATGGTTTACAGTTTGATTTATACTGAACTTTCGGCATCTGAAGAAATAAAAGAATTTTCTCCCTTACGTTAAAAAAACCAGGGGCGCCTGGGTGGCTCAGTGAGTTAAGCCGCTGCCTTCGGCTCAGGTCATGATCCCAGGGTCCTGGGATCAAGTCCCGCATCGGGCTCTCTGCTCAGCAGGGAGCCTGCTTCCTCCCCTCTCTCTGCCTGCCTCTCTGCCTGCTTGTCATCTCTCTCTGTCAAATAAATAAATAAAAAATCTTAAAAAAACAAAAATAACCCAAATCAATATTTAAGAATTCTACGCTTTTAGTCAGACATTTCAATCCAGGCTAAATGTTCTCTTATAGTACCTACAGGGATCTGTTTTCTCACAATGAATTTGTTCTAAAGTGCTTTATGGAACTGCCTGTAGTTCCCTATACTTTCCTGAAGCTCTGTGCCTGTTCAGAGGCACCTCTTCATCTCATCTTTACTGGCCGTACCCCCTGATTTAGTGGGTTAAGTCCCACTCATGGTGTGAGCATCAGATCAACTGTTACCTCCTTTGTAAAGTGTTATTTGATTACCTAAGCTGCATACCTAACTTCCATGTACCTTCCTTACACCACTCCAACAACCTATACAAGTCTGCACGTTTCTGTATCACATAATCCCTCCTAATAAGAGTCTAACATGAGCCTAATGAAAAAGTTAGCTTCACATTACTTATTGAGTAGGTGTTACATTCACTAGTCTGAATTTTTCTCTATTTCCCCAATTTACACCGATAGAGAATGGTAATTGGCATCACATTCACTAGGATAAGGAATCTTGTCTTTGTGTGTTAGAGGAAAAAGTCCCTATAGATCATGTAAGAGGTTTGACCATAGTGTTAAAGGTTAGGGATTGCGAAACCTAAAGAATCTTCTTCTTCTTTTTTGATTTTATTTATTTATTTGATAGAGACAGAGAGAACACAAGTAGACAGAATAGCATGCAGAGGGAGAGGGAGAAGCAGGCTCTCTGCTGAGCAGGGAGCCTGACGTAGGGCTTGATCCCAGGACTTTGGAATCACGACCTGAGCCAAAGGCAGACGTTTAACAGACTGAGCCACACAGGTGCCCCTAAAGATTCTTATCTTGAAAGATAAAACTGCTCAATATTTATAAATGTGAGTAATTTTATGCTCAAACACGTAAAGGATAAATGGCTGTATAGTTATACTGGAAAAAAAAAAAGGCAACTGGATGAAATAATCTTTATCAGCCATTTTCTGGCCTCCAATTTTTCCACTCTGAAATTTAACAGACCATTTTAACACAAGTGATGCCCAGATTTAAGAGTATTTGAAGGCGGGGTGCCTGGGCGGCTCAGTGGTTTAAAGCCTCTGCCTTCGGCTCAGGTCATGATCCCAGGGTCCTGGGATTAAGCCCCGTGTCGGGCTCTCTGCTCCGCAGGAAGCCTGCTTCCTCCCCCCTCTCTCTCTGCGTGCCTCTCTGCCTACTTGTGATTTCTCTCTCTCTGTCAAATAAATAAAATCTTAAAAAAAAAAAAAAAAGGATGGTGTGATGACAGGAGATGGGTCACCTTTAGTCCTTGAGTCATGTGACCAGTTTCTGTCAGATTCCTCAGATCCTCAACGATGGCCTTGTTTTCTGCCACTACCAGAGAGACATCCTCCCATTTTGCTCTTCCTTTTAGCTGTAATCCTTTCTTCCATCAAATATTCCAGCATCACACAACTCTGAAACATGGCCCTGTCTCAAACCTTCACTCCTTACTAAGATTTAGTTCGGGTCACCTTTCTTTCCTGCCGAAATTACTGCAATAGCATTCATTGTAATGGACTTCTACTGATACCAGAATGTTGTTTCTAGAATGCAAATCTCATCATGTCATTCTGCAAGAAATCCTTCAATAGCTCCCAAAGAACTTCAGTAATAAAACTGAATAAAACTGAAGAATGATCTATAGATCACTCTTACATAAAATATTTTTATATTTTCCCCTCTCTTACCATTCCCTCTCAACTGATTCATCCAAGGTTAATGCTAGTAGGGAGATTTGATTTTCAAAACTTCCACTGACACACTCCACTCAACAAGGTGATGACTCAATTTAAAGGGGAAATACAATACTGGTGAGATGCCAACTCATTTTTAAAATTTCATGAAAATTCTTATGAGTGGGTGGTTAGGATACAGTGAAGATGATACATTATAAAACCGAGGTGTTACAAACATACCTTTAAGTCCTTGTTAAGGCCAATGACACAGGTAGGGGTATAAGCCAATGACAGGAAGTGTGAAAGAGGAAACCAGAACCAGAATTGGGTAAAGACAAGGACACCGACTACAGAAGGCATATGGGTGTGCCCAGTCCTGGACTGCAAGGAGATTGTGACATTATGACCACCTGTAGAAAAAGAGAGAAACAATGAACA
Organism: Mustela nigripes; assembly: GCF_022355385.1. Classification (NCBI taxonomy): domain Eukaryota; kingdom Metazoa; phylum Chordata; class Mammalia; order Carnivora; family Mustelidae; genus Mustela; species Mustela nigripes. The sequence goes on along the minus strand of NC_081559.1, from coordinate 38,550,988 downwards.
AAAATCTAGTAGGGTAATAAAGATATCTAAGTATTGCACTAGGGAAGCATTTGATGATTATTTTAGGAATACAGTTCATAAAAGCTGATACAGAGTAGCTGGAATTTGTTAATGTTATATTGTAATCGGGGTAATCTAGACCTTTTTTCTATATAAGTAGGAATTTTCCAAAAACAAAGCCTGAAGGATATCAAAACTGAATATTAAATTAAATATTAATCTTTATTATACATTAAGGTTTTTAATGTCCTAAGAAGAAGTAAAACTTTAGTATACATCATATTTACAAACGACAGCAAAGAGGCCAGAGGCAGATATTGTTTGCTTAGTTTTACTCTTTCTTTCTTAGTTATGTCTGAATGTAGTCAGCTCCACCATTAACTAGCCTTGTGACCTTGGATAAATCATTTTCCTTCTAAAGTCTCTTTTCCCACTGGCAAAATGAGGGTTTGGACTAGAGCACTGGAACTAGAGCTGTACCACCAACAAAAGAAAACCTTTAATCTCCATCCAACCTTTGAGTCAACTGAAAATTATTTTGCGGAAGCACAATATATGAAACAATGAAATCAAACCTAATTCTATTTAATCAGAAGTTTGGGTTGTTGAGAGGTTGAATGGCTCAGCCTGTCCTGTTTACGAACTTCATGCCACATCTCCTAGACCATCCCTTGACGGAGTGCAGAGAAACACAGTCTGAATACCAGTGAATAAGAACTAAGATCCAAGCATCAGTTCGCTGGATCTTTACTGGGCCACTTTAGAAAGTCTGAGATTCTAGGAGGCTATTAGGGGTTACAAACTTGAATGCCTTTAGGAATCGGTCAGGCAAACAAATGAGAAACCTGGCCTGGAAGCAGTGGGGAACTGAAGCAACTAGAAAGTCCATGTTGTAATTAAATAGGACATGTTACTAAAGGTATACGTCCAGAGTTGCTAGGTAATTCTACTTTTAAAAGTAGACTCTAATCTGGATTTTGTCCAAAATTTTGCACCTTGGTTAGGCAGGCAGACATGTTTAAATCCGATTTGGCCCACAGGCTACTGTATTGCAGCCTCTGGTCTATATAACAGTATTAGTGTTGGACCCCAGAACTCTGAGACACCAATCTTTTAGTTTATATAAGATACCTGATAAAGGGTATCTCAGTGGTTCAGTCCGTTAAGCATCTGCCTTTGGCTCAGGTCATGATCCCAGGGTCCTGGGATCGAGTCCTGTACCGGATTCCCTGTTCAGCGGGAAGTCTGCTTCTCCCTCTGCTCTTCTCCACACTTAAAAAAAAAAACCCAACCCTATAAAAATGGAGCCTATTTGTGCCTAGTCACCATCCTAATTTGAATTCCAATTCTGGATCTCTATTGGTCACATTTCACTTCTTTTAACCTCAGTCTCTCCCAGATGCTGTACATTAGAGTCAGGAAGTGAGAACTAATTTTACTAAGCTAGAAAAGCAGTTCAGTTTTTTATAATAATCAAATAATCTAGATTTTATTTGGAGAAAAATCAGGTACCCTTTAATTCTGTTTTTCCAACAGGGATGAGTTATATGCATTTATTGTCTGCTTGTGCTCTTCCCTATGCTAACTACCACATTCACCAAATGCATTATATATTGAGAATTTTGAACAAAATACTGAAAAGAGATCCCAAGGAGCCTCTACTCTAGTGGAGAAGACAAATAACTAGATAATTAAACTAGGGCATACAAGCATTATGAGACTGAAACCTGGACACTAGGGAGGACATATAGCTAAGCATGGCATCTAACCCAGGGTGAAGGCTGGGTAGGGCAAAGGAGAGGGGAAGGCTGCTCAGAATACATGATAATATTTTTAGTTCTAAAGCTGAATTCCCTTTATTTCAGTGAAACCCATTTTCTTCAGACTTAGAAACTAAACTAGTCTTTTGTTCCACGAGTCTAAGATTTAATACAAAACAAGAAAGAGTTTATCCCATTGGTAGTGTTTACACAGTTTTACAAACTTTGGTCATAAACCTTAATTTTTGGCTCTTCTCCCTGAAGAGACCAAATCATTGAGTGAATTCCCATAAACTTCAACTTCACTCATTCCTTTGAAGCTGCCCTAGAGATCCTCCATTAACACTAACTTCTGAGAGCCAGACTGCAGGACTACATGTTTTTTGTTGGTTTTTTTTTTTTGTTTTACTTTTTCTTTTGCAGCTGCAGCAGTTTGTAGGACAGGATACTGATAAAGTGAAAAGGGTGAGAGAAAAATTCGGCTTGTAATAGTGAACACAGCAGCACAGAACTTTTAAGTACTGAATAACACTAAAATAAGTAAGGCGAAAAACATAGTAAATAAAAAGATAAACGGAAAGAAGCATCAAAACTTGACTGGTCCACTGACAATTCAAAGAGATACTCATAAAAGGCAGTGAAGGGAGAGGGGCTGACAGGGGAAGGAAGGGAGGGAGAGAGAGGACTTCTAGTAAAGATTAAAATAAGGCCGAAACAGAGAAGTATCCTCCCCTAATTCTTTTTTTCTTTTTCTTTTTTTAATTTTTATTTTTTAAATTTTTTCTTCTCTTGGTGTTTTTTTTTTTTAATTTTTTTATTTTTTATAAACATATATTTTTATCCCCAGGGGTACAGGTCTATGAATCACCAGGTTTACACACTTCACAGCACTCACCAAAGCACATACCCTCCCCAATGTCCATAATCCCACCCCCTTCTCCCAACCCTCTGCCCCCCAGCAACCCTCAGTTTGTTTTGTGAGATTAAGAGTCACTTATGGTTTGTCTCCCTCCCAATTCCAACTTATTTCATTGATTCTTCTTCTACCCACTTAAGCCCCTATGTTGCATCACCACTTCCTCATATCAGGGAGATCATATGATAGTTGTCTTTCTCTGCTTGACTTATTTCGCTAAGCATGATATGCTCTAGTTCCATCCATGTTGTCGCAAATGGCAAGATTTCATTTCTTTTGATGGCTGCATAGTATTCCGTTGTGTATATATACCACATCTTCTTGATCCATTCATCTGTTGATGGACATCTAGGTTCTTTCCATAGTTTGGCTATTGTGGACATTGCTGCTATAAACATTCGGGTGCACGTGCCCCTTTGGATCACTATGTTTGTATCTTTAGGGTAAATACCCAATAGTGCAATTGCTGGGTCATAGGGCAGTTCTATTTTCAGCATTTTGAGGAACCTCCATGCTGTTTTCCAGAGTGGCTGCACCAGCTTGCATTCCCATCAACAGTGGAGGAGGGTTCCCCTTTCTCCGCATCCTCGCCAGCATCTGTCATTTCCTGACTTGTTGATTTTAGCCATTCTGACTGGTGTGAGGTGATATCTCATTGTGGTTTTGATTTGTATTTCCCTGATGCCGAGTGATATGGAGCACTTTTTCATGTGTCTGTTGGCCATCTGGATGTCTTCTTTGCAGAAATGTCTGTTCATGTCCTCTGCCCATTTCTTGATTGGATTATTTGTTCTTTGGGTGTTGAGTTTGCTAAATTCTTTATAGATTTTGGACACTAATCCTTTATCTGATATGTCATTTGCAAATATCTTCTCCCATTCTGTCAGTTGTCTTTTGATTTTGTTAACTGTTTCCTTTGCTGTGCAAAAGCTTTTGATCTTGATGAAATCCCAATCGTTCATTTTTGCCCTTGCTTCCCTTGCCTTTGGCGATGTTCCTAGGAAGATGTTGCTGCAGTCCTCCCCTAATTCTTAACAGATAATATAGCAGAAACCAGCAAAAAACTGTAGTAGTACTGAATGAACAAGAATGAACAACTAAAGCGTTGTATGTAAAAGTACAAAGCTCAAAAACTGGCAGCTAAAAGAAATAAATGGATTATGGAATAGTAAAATGTTACTCCTAAATCCTATTTAAAAACCAATTACCCAAAGTAGCCAACCTCAAATGGCTACATCCTGTATGATTCCAGCTGTATAATACTCTGGAAATGGAAAAACTAAAGTTACAGAGACAATAAAAAGATCAGCGGTTGCCAGGGGATTGTATGGAAGGAGAGAGAGGAAAAAAGGTGGCACACAGAGGATTTTTAGGGCAATGAAACTATTGCCTATGATGTAATGGTGGATATATAATTATGCATTTGTCGAAACCCATAGAAAATGAACTTGAATGTAAACTAGGGACTGATAAAACCCAGCCAATTCAGTGTCAATTTCTATGAACTATAGGTTCTATGTTTCCTCTAGGAATAATTTTCCCACAGAAAACTTCCCAAACAATTCCCCAAATAATTTTCCCAATTTCTACTATGTCATATAGTTAGAGCAGATAGGTACTTCATCAGATTTAGTTTAAATAGATAAATACATCTGGAAGATTTAAAATTTACCTGCATCCAGTATGCCTTGTGCCAAAATAGCGCCAAACTTGGCCATGACATCATCATGTTTATCATTGATAACTTTGGAATACAGCTGTCTGAACTGATTCACCTGAAGGAACATGCAAAAGAATTGTAGTCATATCATATTCATTTGTGGAGCCATTTCAGACCAGGGAATAAATAGACTGTTCAAATTATAATGAAAATTGAGCTCTGAAATTCACAACATTCAAAAAGAGAGAGATACAAACCAGGTATCAAGGCAGAAAAGTTCCATAGTTGAAATCATGGGTGTTATGACTTGTCATAAGAACTGGAACACCAGTTCTGTTTTCAATCCTCATTCCCCAGTGGGTGATTCAAACTCATGGAAATGCTGAATGTGACTTTGAATCGCACCACTGTTAGCAGGCTTAAACAGTTCAAGCGAACACTGAGGCTTTAATTGTACTGTGAATAACAGCTACTTTGCTTACCATCACCCTTATAGATTTCCTAGCAGGCATAATCCTTCAATTCTGTCTTCAAGTAAACTACCCTTTAGTGAAGATGTGTGAGGCATATTTTGGATTTAGTGTATATTCACATCAAGATTTTCATTACATACACATATTAATTTTGAGAACACGTGCTAACTCAGGGTGGAATTACTGGAATTTTTGTTTCTTTATTTTTTTCTGTATTCTTAAAACTAATATATATTACTTTACAATTAGAAAATAAATTTATAAAATACATGTTATCAATATATTTGTGATTGCTTTAAAACTGTGTGAGTGACAATAACGGAACTATTTTATGCTTCCTCCTTGTCTTACACTTCTGTTTTCCCACCAGTGCCTTTCAAGGGGTAGGCACCCAGGAAGAAGTCTGCCTATTCAAGAAGCACGTGATCATGGAGGTCCCCAAATTTGCCCAAAGCAGAAAATAATGACTTTGAGTTTCCTAATATAATGACCTTACTTGCATGACATATTCTTTCAGAATCTCTTCCCCTCTTCACCTGTCTTGGTCTTGGAAGCCATGCTGTGCAATGCAGGGTAAGAGAGAATCAGACAGCCTTGGCTTATAAAGATCTCTCCTTCAGTAAGTCATTTAGGAAAGTTACTTAGCTTTTCATCATTTCAGTCTCTTCATCCCTATAGGGATTATAGGATCTATCTTACACAGCTGCTGTTAAGGATTATATGATGCAGTCTATATGTAATGTAATGTGTAAACAGTGTTTTATAATTCAGTAAGCAGGATTATCCTACCATACTGTGGAAGAACCCTACCAGTCACCCTTGACTATTATCTCTGCAGCCTAATACTGCTAACAAAATGTGATGAGAAAAACAATGAACTCTCTCTGCCACTACCTAGCATATAACTATTAGTGAGCCATTTTCTTCTATAGGTCTTACTTTATCTAACTATAAAACCAGCATGACTAGATTATCATAAAATTCCCTTCTAGTTTTAAAAATCCCAAGGTTTGATGCTTTTATTCTGGTTCAAAAGGTCAAATTCCTTTGATTCTGAACTTATTTTAGATGAACACTTACATTTCCTTATACAGGATGGAAATTTTATGTGCTTAAAGGTTTATGAAATAATGTCATGAACTTATAAAAAGTAACACTGGACAAAGCACTGTATGTACATCATGAGGAAGAATTTAAATATAAAACTGTACTTAAAACAATAGGAAATCACACGTTCAGTGAAACTGAAAGACAGATTAAAAATATCAATACAAATATGTCATAGGACTCTCCAATTAAGTAGACTACTTCAAAGAGCTATTTCTTACTTATCATTTAAAAATTGTTTTCCTCACATTTTATTACTTATGGAGTAGTAATTCTCATGTTATGATTCTTCATAAAGAATTATTTTAGTAGGTTAGGATAGTATCTTAAATTTGAAGTCAAGTTTGAGATCATATACTCCCTGTACATACGGATGGGAAACTGAAGCAAGATAGGTGACGTGACTGGCCTGTTTGCGATCAAATAACTAACTGCAATCATGATGAGGATTATGATTTCTGGTTCAATTTCACTGTTATGAACAGTATGGTGCCTCCAGAGAAAGTATAATTTGTGGGAGAAAAATGTTTATTTCCCATTTTATATTACGAGCGTCTCACAGAAAAGACAAATTCTAGGCAATCCTGTGATCCATGCAGTCATTCTGCTGCACATGATTATCTAAAAATCCACCTTCTCCAAATTCATGCATTTTTAACATTCATCATATTTTTAAACTCTATACCTTATACTGCTGGGGGGAAAAACACTTTCAGGGAAAAAAAAAAGGGGAGAAGGAAATAAAGTTCTTTGGGGTCATTTCTGTTGGTACTTATCAGCTGGGTATGTTTCAATTTTTATCTATTTTCCTACATAGAGAAATAAAGCAGCACATCAAGGATGAGTTTTGAAGTTGTCTTCCTTTTCTCTTTTTCTGTCATTACATCTGCTCTTATGACTTCAACTATAGGTATATAACTTCTTCCATGAAATCCCTGAGGTCAGATGAATTTTGGAATTCAGAATTTGTAAAGATAACATGGTCTATATACCATACATATGTAATACTCAAGGGAGCATGGGAGCAATACCCTATAATCAAATAAATTAGTATTTCAGAAGGAGCTAAATGATTGAACATTAACACTAACTGGGATAAAGTCTATAAATGAGTTCATAATAATTCAAGTTTTACAGCCAAATGAGTCCTGAAAAATAAACAATCCTCTTTTCAGTTTTCAGAGCTTTTTGGATTTTAGAACTGCAGATATAGGGCTATGGACTTGTGTAGTTTCTTTGTAGTTAGTTCCCAAATCTCTATCTTCAATTCTGATTTTTTCCTTTACTCTCATCTTATTTCCAGCTGACTTGCTATCATCTCAAACTCAACATGCCTAAAACAAAAATTATCTTTATCCTTTTAAGATATTGTCAATATTATCATGATTTCCCCATGATCAATATAAAAAATGATGTTTTTAGCTCCTTTCTCAGTTTTATGAGTATTATTTTGTTTATGGTAGTTGCTTGTAGCTCTTTCTATTATCATTGACACTGTTAGAGTCCAAGTTCCTACCTTAAGGTAGGAACGGTAATATAGATTACCATTTATAAAATTTTATTCTTATAATTTCATCTTATAAAAGTTCAAAGATTTCTCCACAGAAATATTATAGGTGCTTATGATGGCTCACAAAAGCCTAATCGACTCAAATTGTGATTTTAGAACTGCAAAAGCTTATCAAGCTTGGCCAAACTTGGATCCTACTGCCAAAAGAGCACCTGCCAGTTGTGGTTACTTACCTACAGCAGGTAACCCTAGGCCAGATGATATTACGCAAGGAGGAGCATCAGAGATTTTATTTTTACACTCCAATATTTTATCTGATTCTATAAATGATAATTACGTATATGTTCAAAAATGCTAAAGGTGGATTTCACTTAACAAGGAAAACAAAAGACAGATCCTTCATAAAGAGTAGAGTTGGGTTCTTGAGTAGAAACAGTTCAAAGGACCTATAAAAAGTACATTACTCTAGTTAAAATGTTTTGAATCTCTGGTCTAAGGGCTTTCTAAATTGGGTTTGTAATCACCCAGGGGTGTATACAATGTTCCTGGGTCTATTTTGTTGAGAGTGAATGATCAAAAAAACTGGCAGAAGATGAAAGAAAAGATGCACTGGAATTAACTTAAACCGAGATCACAGTGTATATAGAACTAAGCATTAAGACAGCATTCTGCAAAAGGATGTGATGTATATGATGCTTACATAAATACTTCCTTTGGAACTTTCCACTGTGAATTTCACAAACTATCAGAGAATGTCCCTTATGGATTTCTCTGAGGGGTGGTTATAGCCTTGATGAAATTAGTACTTCATCTCCATTTTACTTCCACTTGATCTTGAGCAGTTTGCAACAACCATACAGTAGGACTCTCTAGTCTTGAGAACTTACTTCTCTTTAAGCTTTTTTTTTTTTTTTAAAGATTTTACTTATGTATTTTTTTGAGAGAGAGAGAGCGCACATGTATATGGAGGGACAGAGGGGGAGGGAGAGGGAGAGAGAATTTGAAGCCAACACTGTACTGAGCACAGAGCCCAATGTGGGGGGCTCAATCCTATGACTGTGAGGTCAGGACCTGAGCCAAAACCAGGAGTCAGATGCTTAATGGGCTGAGCCACTCAGGCACCCTTCTTCCAGTTTGTTAACAGCTTTTTCTTTTGAGCAAAAGTCACATATCATTCCAAAATAATATCAAGTTGTCTTGTTAGCAATAATCAGATAAAAGGGAGATGATATAAATGAAAGCCCACAGAAGTCTTTATAGCATGCCTGATAGCAGAAAAAAATGAAACAGAACTCAAACTTTAAGAATTCATGAGTTGAGTAAACAATTTCCCGCTAAGGAACAGTGTTTCCTGAAAAAATACTGGAGTTCTACACTGGCATATGTAGCTTTGCTTTCATAGTCAGTAGCATACACATTTAACTTTTTTCCCAGAGTTTACATTAATGGCAACAGCTAGAGCAGCTATAACTGCATGTCAGCATTCGTAATTAATACTCAAGATTCTGATAAAGCCTGAAGATGGAAGTGCTCCCCACGTATTCACATCAACGAAGACGGTTCAAAGGCATTTTATGGAATGATTAAAAAATAATAATTATTTAAATTCTGTATTTTTTCCACTTTTCTAAATGTGAAAAAGTTTTATTTATTAGAGTAAATAGTTGAATGCTTTTTCAAACTACATAGTCTACCCTACACCACCCCCATTCCAAAGGTCCCTGCCAGAGTTGGGGCGGAGTTTATGGTTGAAAAATCAACAAAATCCTACAGCAAAAGATGAAAAGACAGTAAAACATTTGTCTTGTTTACAGTAAAATAACATGAAAGCAACATGAGAGGTCAAAGTGAGTAAATACTATATATTACTGTTGGGGAGGTGCACTCTATGGCCTAAACTTCCTTCTTTAACAACATTACTCAATTGGGTAACTGCCAGCAGATAAAGCTCAGATCAAAAGCAGAAATAAAAGATGCAAAAGCTATTCATATTATAACTGATATATTTAAAAACAAAAGCTAAAAAGAAATGTGGACTCTCTGAAAAGATGTTTTCTCTAGAACATACAATATATGAAGTAATATTAAAACAAAATGAGAAGGTGGGATTCTATTTTTGCAATAACCCAGTTTTTAGAAGTCTTAACAAATGATTTTGACAGAGAGAGAGAGAGAGAGAGCAGCACTCGGAAAATGAAATAAAAATGATAGCAACTGCTTAGAAATGGGAATCTAGGGCATCTGGATGGCTCAGTTGGTTAAGCGACTGCCTTTGGCTTAGGTCATGATCCTGGAGTTCCAGGATCGAGTCCCATATCAGGCTCCCTGCTCGGTGGGGAGTCTGCTTCTCCCTCTAACTTTCCCCTCTCTCATGCTCTCTCTCTCAAATAAATAAATAAAATCCTTAAAAAAAACCCGGGAATTTATTAAACAAAGTTCTATAAAATGAGAATGAATGATCAATGAGTTCTGGAAGTTTTGCTCTTCTCCATCCTCCCTCCCCCATCAATCTACTTTGCTGAAAATAAGGATGTTCTACATGTGCTTGATGAGGCAGAAGACAGTATGCCAATGGTTTTTCCAGTTGTCAATTTCTTGACTATTTTTCAAATGGAAGCAAAATTAATAAAAAACTATTAAATGCTCTAATTTCAAATTATGAATAAAAAGTTCTGAACCTATTATATAAGGTATACACACCTATTTCATATATGAAAAGTGATCATTTTTAGTACATGTGAATAAGATCAGTGCATTTTCTCAACAAAATGAGAAGTTTTGGCTGAGGTGCTAAGATACATTAGATATCATGTTCTAACATGATGTCTGCGAGAGTGTCATGAGGATATTTTAAAACAGGTATCTCAAAATCTGTGCTGGGAGCCATCCACAAGGTACCTATGAGAAGTGGACTACAGAATGTGTGAGGGGGATTTCTGTGGGGAAAGATGAGCTGTGGGTCTTTGTGCCTCACTCCAAACCTAAAGATGGGCTTCAGAGGGACCATGTGGAGAGCTTAATAAGATCAGTGGTCACTGTGCATGGACATATGACATGAAAAGTTAAGAGAAATTAGCTATCCACTGAAGTACTAGCAGAGAGTGTGAGGGAGATGGAGAAGAGGAGGGAGAAGATGACAGAGAGGAGGAGAGAGGGACAGGGCAAGTAAAGTTACACTGAGAACCATATACTCCTAGTTACAAGGGCAAAATATGCAGGACTGGTTCTGTGAGCAGATATGGGTCAGAAAGGAGAGAGCGGTCTTGGAGCCATGTGAATGTCTCCCAGGGGGGCAGTGACATTCTAACAGAGAATCTGGATATACTCATTTCTAAACTGAGATTGTATATACCATATAAAATGAATGCAGGACTTTTTATTACCTTAAAAAGATGAATCAAAAAGTCATGGACTACCTAAATTTGCATCCTCTATCAGAGGAACAGGTTATCCTACTAAACGCATTTTAAGAGGACAGTAGGAAGTAAAAATTAAAGTTCATTTTTATGATTTCATCAACCTGTAAGTTCTAATTTTTCAAGTATGGCTAAATAGTTAAATTAACAAAGGGACTATAAATCCGTAAAAAAATGCATTTAAAGAGTGTTATATAGTTAAAGTTGTCTCTTTTACCCACCTTTTTTTTACTTCTTTTATGTTTGGTGTCCACTACATTTGAGGTAAAATTGTCCTTAAACGAGGGTAAGTTACTAAAGAAAAGCCTGAACCAGCTCTCTTCTGGAGAATTTGTTTGCTCACCTTTGGACAAGTGATTTCAGTCTGCTGGATCATGATGAGAGCCGAAGCTATCAGAGCTCCTTGCCTCACATAGTTCACAGGGTCATTTGTCATTGGCTCTAACAAATTAATTGCTTCCTGAAAACATTAAAAAAAACTTTAAATTAAGCTGGTGTAGCTGGATTTTCAAATTAGTTACTATTATTCTAAATCGGTACTTTCATCTAACATTGTAGTGAGTTCATTAAAGACTACTTGCAACTGAGTATGCTTTAAGTTTCAATACAGTTGACCATAAGTGAGAAGGAAGCTTGTAGAACTGGTGCTCCTGTCCTGAGGTAAAAGAAGTCAAAAAGAAGTAACAGAAAATGAGATTAATGTTTGATAAACACCTACTATTTTCCAGGTACAACAGCATTATATATGTTATCCCATATAATTCCATTAATCGTAAAACAAAAACAAATAAACAACAACATAATACAATCTTTATAAACAAAGGAAACCGAGGTTAAGAAATTTGTCCAAAGTCATGTAAGTAGAGCACTCAGGCCTGTCTGACCCCAAAATCTGAATTAAGTATTCAACTTCCATCAAATATTAGGTTAAGGTAATGTCTTTGATGATTTTGTAAGACCTAACTTAAAAAATTAAATCGATGTTTAAAAGGATTCCCCAATATTATATTCTTCAGAATAATTGGTTCTATGAAAAAGGGATTCCTTGGTGAAATTTAAGTTTGGTAGTTCTGGAGTACTATATATCACTGTCCCTTGCAGGTTCAAAATATATACAGCTTATCAAATACTCTCTGAATGCACACCATACCAAAAGATCCAGAGCCTCATTAAAGAAATTACTCAAACTTTGTTTATCCTAGCATTTGTTCACTATATTTGACCAAGAACTCTTTTACCCTATGTAAGTTCTGTTAACAACGTGCAGAAATTTTGTTAAGTGCCACTTTATAGGATTCCTTATAAGGTCTTTGGTAGATATAAATCCAGAGGAAAAAAGCAATGGGTTAACAAAATTATCAAATTTATTTCTTAATACAGTATGCCATTTCTTAAATATCCTTTGTTTCAAGGCCAAGGAAGGAAAGAACAAGTTGAATTCTTTTTTTTTTAGGCAAACAACTTCAGATTTCTTTACATGTGGATTCATTTATTTTAAAAATCAGAGCTGATAACAGATAATACGTGTAAGAGATAAGAGTATTCTTTCTCCCCATTTCAGTGAAAGATGTCATGACATTGTGCAGAGTTTTTTAAACACACTCATAGTACTGTCAATACTTTTTATGAGGTAGTCATGATAAAAATATAAGCAAATTTCCAACTTATAAGTTAAAAGACACTAACTTGGTCTTTGAGGTATGTGATACAACCTCAAAGATACATTTTAGAACATAAAAAAACTTTTGAGTTTTTAATAAATAAAAATAAGACACCAAACCTTGGTCAAATAGGTATTGTTCGATAGGTCAGATAGGTCAGGTATTGTTAGATAGGTTAGATAGGTCAGATAGGTAATTGTTATATAGATCACACAAACTATCTAGAAATAAAGCAGACCTGTTTAATATGAGTAATAAAAATTTTTCATTGAATTAACTTGTCAGGTTCTGTGTCTCAAAGAACATTTGCTCCTAGACATCATATTAAGTTCACAATAATCTGGAAAGAAAAAAAAAATCTAATATACATTTAACTTAAGAGGCTTAACATAAATGTCTACTGAAGATCTGAATGGGAAATACTTTATAAAACATCCAACATAATTTTCCTTTGTTTACAGAGCAGATGTGTTCCAGAAAAAAATGAAGGCCAATTTCTATAAACTGTATTTTATAAACCCAATGATATTTCTAATAAAACTGAAGATACATTCTCAGGTAAGAAATCCCGCCTCAAAAAAACACTTTAAAAACAAATCTCTGTGAGGACAGAAACTATGTTCAACTCATTCACCATCATATCCTTAAAGGATCTTCCCTCCCAACACTGATTTGAAAAATATTTACTGAATGCCTACTATGTGTCAGGTCTGACTTTAGGTTGTAGCAGTGAATATTCTGTTCTTAGGGACCTCACATTTCAGGGCAGAGACAGACAATAAATAGATACGTGTAATAAAAATATCAGGTGGTGATAAGTCCTATGAAGAAAAAACAAAGCAGGGTAAGGAGATGAATGAGAATACCAGAAGGGGATGTTTCTCTACAAATTTTTATGCAATTTTTATCACATATAGTGAAAATGCCATTTTAATTCCTAGCTTTAGTAAGGTTTTATGTGACTAGAAAAAGTTATTTGTATCCAATACTAATACTCTTTATTAGAGAAAAAGTTGAGCAAATTAAAATTTAATTCCTGGACTCAATCAGTAAGTAACTATGTTTTATTTTATTTTATTTTATTGTGGACAAGAGAGAATTAAAAACAATGACTCCTCTGATGTAAAGACACTGGGAGCATAATCTAGCTATACTTGTGTTCTTTATGTTCTCGTTCTCATTATGCTTGTATTCTCTCTCTCTCTTTCTCACACACACACACACACACACACACACACACACACACACACACACCCATGCATGCACATACTCCATTAAAAGAAAAGATCATGTTCTGGGGAGTGGTTAAGGTATATGGGTTTGTGCTATGAAAGGCAAAAATGAGATGATTATGTCATTGCTGTGAATGAAAAATACCTGTTTAAGCAAGAGTGCATTTCTTTATCAATCCCATGATGAATTGTATTTCCCAGTCATTTGCTTGCCTAACCCGCTCTTGATTCTGTCACTTTTGAGGATTTAACAAGTATCAGGTTAGCTATTACGTTTGCGAGAATAATCAGGCAAATAGCAGTTAAATGACTTTCTTAAAACAAAAACAAAAAAGGAAGGTTAGCTGATTTGGATGGTCTCATTCAAGAAGGTTGATTTCCACAATATTAATCATGCCAATTAAACATGTAAATTACCATGTAAAGTGACCAGAGTAATTCTTCAAAGAAAAAAAGTATTCTATCTTCTTTTTTTAAAGGAAATCAATGGTTTCAAGAAGAAATTCAACAGCATTGTTTCCATTACAGTCACCCACGCAATGTGGTGGTTTATTCTTAACCGGCTTAGAGGAACCCAGCATGTGAGGAAGGTAGTTCTGGGAAGCTTAGTGAGACAAGTTAACTCTTATAGATCACACCACACTTGCATTTTTATGGTGGCTATACAAACTTTTCTGCAAGGGAAAACAGTCTGGTGCAAGGAAAGAACTGACCCAACTGGCTTTGGGCTTTACCTTGTTTCCTGTGCCAGCACAGCAGATGCCCAGGGCCATAGCAGCTCCATAACGCACGTGAGGATTGTAACTCTCTGACAACAATGAAACAACACTGGGGCACTGTTCAGGGGTCCTGATAAGAAACAGAGGAAATGAAGACAGTGTTAGAGGTAAAATATTTTAAATAAAGATGGAAGAATTTAAACAGTTTTTTTTTTTTTTTTTTTTAACTGTATGGGGAACAACAGTTATATTTCACATAGAAGTAGGGAGAATAAAAAACCACCCATGGAATTCTAATTATTGATATTAAAAATCTATTTTCTGTATCCTGAGAATGCAGAGAAAGAAAGCAGAATATAGCAGTGATTCCTTAACCATAACTCTGCATTAGACCAAGCATTACAGTCATTCCTTTGTGCCTCCTCCATAATGGGTAATAACCATGAGGGTGTGGAGGGCACATAATGCTCTACATGGATCTTACTTTGTGTTTTGTATCAGAAGACAAAAGCTGTTATACAGACTCAGGGATGTTTCCAAAGCTGCACAAAAGCTCTGAATCACCCAGTATAACTCTGATTGAATATCAAATTGGTAAATATGCCTTGATAATGAAAAAATTCTGCTTTTTTTCTTTAGCAACTATTGTTGTGTTGATAAGGACAGAATTTTTTTTTTAAGTTTTATTTATTTATTTATTTGAGAGAGAGCAACAGAGCGTGTTGAGTGTGGGAAGAAGCAGAGGGAGTGGGACAAGTAGACTCCATGCTGAGCGCAGAGCCTGACATGGAGCTTGATGCCATGACCCTGAAACCATTACCCAAGCTGAAATCAAGAGTCAGACACTCAAACAACTGAGCCACCCAGGTGCCCCAGAAATTGTTTTTTTCTCAACCTCTTCATAGCTCAGCAAAGACAAAAAAACCCAGGAAAACCCTAACTAATGAAATACCTGATCTCAACTTTATAGTGGTTACTCTTCAGGGGCAGCAGGATGAGGGTAATAACTAGAAGAGAAGTAAGGGGCACCTGGGTGGCTCAGTTGTTAAGCACCTGCCTTCAGCTCAGGTCATGATCCCAGGGTCCTGGGATCGAGGCCCACATCGGGCTCCCTGCTTGATGGGAAGCCTGCTTCTCCCTCTCCTGTTCCCCTCTGCTTGTGTTCCTCCTTCTCTGTCAAATAAATAAGTAAAACCTTAGGGGAAAAAAAAAAGAGAGAGAATGTAAGGGGAGTATCTGGGTAGCTGATAATGATCTCAACCTGGGTGCTGGTTACAGTGTGTGTTAGATTGTGAAAATTCACCAAACTGTAGGTTAATTACGTGCATGTTTTTGGATATATAGTATACTTCAGTAAAATCTGAAAGAAAAAGGCTACCCATATAACTACATTTAATAAAGTTTTTTTTTAAAAAACACTATTTTCTTGTGAATGAAAGCAGTTACTACCTATAGACCAATTCAAATCCATAACTCTGCTGGAACTGTCCTCCAGACTGAAACTCTAGTTAAGTGATAAATTCAAATTTCAAATGGAGTAGAGCCAAATTTATGGAAACATGAAATTTTGCTATAAGGCTGGATTTCCTCCTTATAACAAGGTGCATCATTCTTTCTTGAAAATTTTCTCAGTTTGACTAAGCTTCCTAGTAGGAATAATTTGTAATTTGTAATACTAACAGCAACAATATGGGAAAAAAAGCTTGGTATTATAAAAGATGCAAAGTATTAAGAAACAGAGGATTTGGGTTCTAGTTCTAGTTTTGTTAATTTCTTAGTATGTCATGACATTAGGTAAGTCACTTTTTTTTGTAAGTAGAGATAACTTTTCTTTTGCTGGAATACACAGAAAACAAAATGAGTAAATAACTGAAAATATGGTGATTATATATATATACACCTTCAGTTAATGCACACTGACATAAATAACATTATATAAGAGAAAGCCATGAAGTAAAAAACCCATGTTCCAGTTCCTGCTTTGTCTCTAAATAGCTGGGATAATTCAGATAAAGTTTAATAAACCATATACTCTGGGATCCCTTTCTATGTACAAAAAAAGGAATGGGACTAGAAGTTCCATAATGTCTTTCCTAGTTTATAATTCAATGGCTTTTTTAAAAAAAAGATTTTATTTATTTATTTGTTAGAGGGAAAGAGAGACAGAGAACACAAGCAGGGGAAGTAGCAGGTGGAGGGAGAAGCAGACTCCCCACCAAGTGAGGAGCCCAATGCTGGGATCATGACCTGAGCCGAAGGCAGATGCTTAATCAACTGAGCCACCTAGAACTCCCCAATTCTATGATTTTTAAAATCACAGTGACTCCTTAAATAATCTCTTATAAAATATATAAACTCTTATAAAATAAACCTCTTATATCTCTTATAAAATAAACTCCTTAAATAATCTCTGCCTTCTTTTCCTTTTGCCCTCCTTTTGCTATGGTAGTGAGAATAACATGGGCTTGGAATCAGAAAGACTTGAATTCCAATTCCAGTGCCATTTAATACTAGAGTGGCAATCACTAAATCTCTCTAAGCCTTAACTGCATCACCCATGAAATGGTGTCTGTCCCACCTTACTCATGCTAGGAAAGGTGGTGGTATGGTAGAGTAGAATACTATACCACAATCATTGAACCCTAAATGCATTATCAGAAACTGTCTCTGGATCAGAACCAGGAATGTGGCTATCCAAGTTGTAGTTTGGGTTCTTATTTGTAAAAAAGGGAAGGTAACTCAAGCCCAAACATTCATGGAAAATAATATAAAGTGAATTGGATATTAAACCTAGAAAGCTGGTTGTATTCAGAGTCCTGACCTCTAGATCTCCTCACCAACTTTTTAAGGAGCTAATGGCAGACAGAACACTTACCTACTGGTCCCACAGCTACAGCAAGGGCAGGAAATTCCAGGGAAAACTGACTCACACTGAAGAGCTTATTTTAAATGTATCTTAAAACTTCATTTATTTTATGATGCTCACTTGTTTAAAAAAGTATTATACTTAGAACAGGATATTAACAGTTTCATGAGGTTCAGAGAAAATTATGCCAGTGAACATAAATACTGGGAGCTTAATGTAAAGCTTTACCTAGTTGATTACTACAAAGACTAAAATAGGTTTTAAGGGCTATAAACTCAAAGAACATAGAAAAAAAAAAATTCTTGTTAAGTTTCTCAGTCGATAACAGTTCCAATGCTGACACATTCTTCAATAAAGTGTTAAGACAAGAAACGATACATTTTTTAATTAGCTTAGACATTCAGTCCCTTCAAGAGTACAGTAAAACCAGAGTATCTATGTTTACTTTAATTTTTAGCAAGTAGCTCTAAAAGGACAAAAGAATCCTTCTAAGCAATGATTGGAATGTAAATATTCGCTGGAAGCAAAACTTTGGCACATTAATCCTTGTCTAAACATGTAACACACAGAAAATGTATGCATAAATATAAAAATTTTAAAGTCACAGTTAATAAATGAATAAATGGCAAAACAATTATCACCACCACTTTGAGGCTTGGAATGAATTAATGGACCTCAGGATAATTATCAATGACTGCTAACATCACAAAAATAGGAACAAGTTGCCCTAATGTGCACTGCCAGCCCTGCCCCTCTAAAAAGGAGAAAGAGAGAGAGAGAGAGAGAGAGAGAGAGAGAAACTGAACCTCAGTGTGACCAAGCCTCGAGATCTAAGTATTAATTTACAGGAAATACAGAAGACCAAAAAGCACATTAAATTACACATAGGGATGCGGGATGCAATTAGCAAAATCCCTACTGTGCAAACTTGAGTCATAATAACCTGGTTTCTTCAACAAATGAACCGCAAGGTGGAAACAAAAAGAGATTAAAAGAAAATACATCAAATCTTTAATAACAGTCCATAGGGTTTTCTTTCACTTATTTTAGATAATTCTAACACTACTGGAATCTTAGCTTGCTTTTCTTTCTTTCTTTCCTTTCTTCCTTCAAGATTTTATTTATTTGACACACAGAGATCACAAGTAGGCAGAGAGGCAGGAGGAGAGAGAGGGGGAAACAGGCTCCCCGCTGCGCAGAGCCTGATTCGATGCAGGGCTCAATTTCAGGACCCTGAGATCATGACCTGAGCCGAAGGCAGACACTCAACTGACTGAGCCACCCAGGTGCCCCAAATCTTAGCTTTTCTACACAAGCATTTATCTCTTAGATAACATCACAAAATAATTCCAATCATTTGATATAATTTCTTCAGATTAGCATTTATAACAAAGTATTTAAATGACTAATCCCTGACCAGCAATAAAAACTTATCTCTTGGGGTGCCTGGGTCACTCAGTGGGTTAAGCCTCTGCCTTCAGCTCAGGTCATGATCCCAGGGTCCTGGGATCCAGCCTCGCATCGGGCTCTCTGCTCAGCAGGGAGCCTGCTTCCTCCTCTCTCTCTGCCTGCCTCTCTGCCTACTTGTGATCTCTGCCTGTCAAATAAATAAATAAATAAAATCTTAAAACAAAAACAACTTATCTCTTTGTCTCCATGAACATATTTATTTATTTTAAAAACAGATTTGATTGACTGGGAGGGGCGGGGGTGAGCAAGGGAAGGTCAGGGAGAAGGAAAAGCAGGCTCCCCACTGTGCAGGGAAATAATATGGAGCTCAACCCCCTACCACCCAGAGCATAAGTGGAGCCAAAACCAAGACTTCAACACTCAACCTACTGAATCACCCAGGTGCCTCTCCATGAACATATTTAGAAAAGCAAATGTCTAGAAATAATCAAGTCACAGGAAAATAATGGGTTTTGTTTTACTAAGTAGGGGGATTCAGAGAACAAGGAATTCAATAGTTCGGAAACCACTTTATTAGCATAAAATGTGTTATGTCTGACAGCTTTTTCACATATTTATGTTTTGCTATGCTAAATTTAAAAGTATATTTACTCAGACAATTATAAATGTGCTAGCTGCATTTCTTTTTAACATTGGAGCTACACGTGGTGGGAACTCTAACAACTTTTTTTGTTCCTTATATTTTGGCTAGTTTATAAAAATAAAAAGGTGAGTATCATTAGGTTAAAAAAAATGGGGAGAGAGTGCCTGGGTGGCTCGTTGGTAAAGCATCTGTCTTTGGTTCAGGTCATGTTCCCAGGGTCCTAGTAGAATGGAGCCTACACCTGCCCCAATCAGGCTGCTTCTCCCTCTCTCTCTGCAGCTCCCTCCTGCTTGTGTGTTCCCTCTCTGTCAAATTGATAAATAAAATCTTAAAAAAAACCACCACCAACAACAAAAAAAAACGGGCAGAGATTTATTTTTTGAGTTTTATTTTCATTACAATATAAAAGAAATGCATCAAATATTTATTATCAGGAAAATAACTGAGAAAGAAGAAAGCAGTTTTGTTTACCCAGCACACTTTTATCCCACGAACTTCTATATTTTAAGCTACTGCTATTCGTGGATTTTCATTTTATCAGTTTAGATATATCTACTACATGTGAAGTATCATTAAGAAAACAAAACGAAATTTCATAGATCCTGCCCTAAATCATACAAATTTAGTCCTACCTTTAATATATATATTTTTAAATCATTTTACTAGACTTCAGATAATTAAAAATAGCTATAGTTCTAGATAAGCTTTTGCTTTATTTCCAAACAGACTGTTTCTTTCAGGTGCTACCAAAATAGGGCAAAAATACCTCAAAAAATGAGAAGAAAGTAAATTTGTAAGATTTATACAAAGAATTCTACTTCACCATAATAAGAAACATGGCCCTTAAAAATATCAAATTGCATTCCTGGACCTACAGAAATCTCTAATATTCAAAAAGATATAATATTATTAGCACATTCCCACTACACCTTAAAATGAGCAAACCAGGGAAAGTCTTACAGTGTGAGTGAGAGATTATACAATTGTAGATTATTAAAATATTAATATTTCCTTGATTTTATAAAAATAACATAAATATACTTCAATTCTCAGAAAGTTTAATTCATTTCTGGTATTTAAATAACTGTCCTAATAATAAAGGTCTACTTCTAATAGCTGATTACAGTGATTACTGAAGACTTCCAGAGCTGAGCAAATATAAATCAAATATTTGGGTCTTTTATGATCAACTGTAATTCTAGATATAAGAATTCTTTTGATTAAAGACATTTCATGATATCAAGTTGTACTATAGAATTTCACCGATATTTTAAAAAAATATCTTATTCTTTGGTCCTTGACAAAAGTGGATACAGTCATGAGCAGCTCTCTTTGGCAATATCAACCTGGCAAAAACCGTCAGAATGAACTCTGAAAAAAATCTAATGAAAAACTTACAACAACCATGGGTCAGCTTAATGAAGCACTGTTGTCAGAGAGTGCTGTGATATTGGGAACTGCTCATCTACCACCCTACTCTGAGACTGGTGGTGTCAGTGGAGAGGGCGGCCTGTGTCCTAGCACAGCTGTTAATGAGAGCAAGACAGACTTTATTCTCACAGAACTGAGAACAAATTGTGTTCCAACCTGCCTGGTGCCTCCTTGAAGCACCAGTGCAATAGCCTGCCTTTATTTCACCAAACTTAAGAGAACTCGCAGGCCTGGAGCAGCTTGCCAGGTGACATTTGTTGAAAACATGTAAAGGCAAAAGTACTGGCCATGGGAGCCTGGGGCAAGGATTAACGGTTAACTTAGGCAATAAACGGACCAAGAAGCTTGGGAAGAAAGAGGCTGGGAGAGGAGATACGTGGGGTTAATAAGGGCTTTAGAAGCTGCCACATACACCGAGGGAATGGCGAATACCACATGCGTACTCAGGGTTAGACACATGCTCAGGAAAGGCCTGAGAATACTCGAAACTTTCACTCCCAGACCTGCACAAGCAGGAAGCAAAGGCTAAGGCATAGTAATTAGGCTAAATTAAAGGAGTGTCCCTACACAGCCAATATGCAAGGACTGGGGGAATCTTTTTCCTTTTCCCTTTCTTTTTTTTCCTTTTCTTGGCTCCAGGCATTTAAGGAAACTGTCAAAAAACCCACTAGCTGACCGCCAGACTAAAGTAACACAGAGCTGGAGGCAGAGGCTTAACCCACTGAGCCACCCAGGTGCTCGTATAAAGCTACTTTTAAAAAAGTCACCAAACAATCCACAAGAAGCAGCAATAATAAACCCCTGGAAGGGGCGGGGGGTCGGAATCTGATTTCCTTTGTTGCCACACTGTAATATTCAAAACATCCAGTTTTCAACAAAAAATTAAGAGTCATGAAAAAAAATAAGGAAATACATAAAGCCTACTCACAAGAAAAAAAAGAAATTAATAGAATGAGTCCCCGAGTAAGCCTAAGTATTGGACTTAAGCCATCTTAAATACATTCAAAGAGGAAAAAAAAAAAAAAAGAAAGGCAAATAACTAAATAAAACAGGAGAACAATTCCTCATCATTCAAGAAAAATCAAAAAATAGAAATTATTTTTAGATACACAAAATCAAATTCTGGAACTAAAAAGTAAAAGTGAAATGAAAAATTCACTAGAGAGGGTTCAACAACAGAACTGGGCAGGCAGAAGAATCAAGTTAGGTAAAGTGACAATATTAAATTAAATTGAGAATTATGTTAGGTGAATTGAGATTATCTAACCTGAGGAGCAGAAAGAGAAAAGAATTTTATAAAATGAACAGAGGCTTAAAAACCAGTGGGACACCATCAAGCATACTAACATTGCATAGATGGGAGTCCTAGAGGGAATGAGAGGGAGAGAGAGGTAGAAAGAACACTGAAGAAATAATGGCCAAAACCTCCCAAATTTTGATAAAAGACTAGAAACTCAACAAACTCTAAGCAGGATAAACTCAGAAATAAGTGATCAAAGAAGATAAAACCTACATTCTAGTAGGAGACATATAATCAAAAATAAATGATAAACTAAGTAAAAAATGTTAAGTAATAAAGAGAACAAAAAAAGGAAATCAAGGTAAGGGGTATTGGAAGAGACAGGAGAGGAAGGTTTAACAGTACCAATTAGGGTAGTCAGCGTAGGCTTCAATGATAATGTGGTATTTAAAAAAAAAAAAAGATTTTATTTATTTATTTGACAGAGATCACAAGTAGGCAGAGAGGCAGGCAGAGAGAGAGGGAGAAGCAGGCTCCCTGCTGAGCAGAGAGCCTGATGTGGGGCTCAATCCCAGGACCCTGGGATCACGACCTGAGCTAAAGGCAGAGGCTTAACACACTGAGCCATCCAGGAGCCCCGATAATGTGGTATTTTAAGCAAAGACAGGAAGGCAGTAAGGAAGCAAGTCAAGTGGCTAGGTGGGGGAAGAGTATATTACATATTAGGTAGAGAAAATACCTCATGCAAAAGCCCAATGATAAAACAATGCCAGGCAAGTTTGTGGAACAGCAGAGGCCAGTGGTTTGAGTGTGGTGAAGAAGGGGAAGAATAATTGAAACTATGGCCAGATCATAAAAGCTTTATAGGAACTTTACAGGCCAGGGGTTACTGGAACTTTGCCTTTTATTATGAGTGAAATAAAGGGCCACTGGAGGATTCTGAGCAAAGGAATATGATCTGCCTTGTTTAAAAAGGATCATTTTGGCTGCTTTATTGAGAACAGAGGGCAAAGGCAGAATAAAGAAGACTGGTTAGGAGGCTTCCTAGAAATGCAGTCAAGATATGATGGTGACTTAGGGGAAATTTTGGTATATATGGGTTTGGGGTATGCGTGTGCGTGTGTGTATATATATGTATTTATATATACCGATATATATATGGCATAGAACCAACAAGATTTCCTGAAGGAAAAAAACGTAGAATTTGAGATAGAGAGACTGGGAAGATGCAACTGCCTTTATCTGAGATAAATAGACCAATATATAAAGCAGATCTGGAGACAGAGAACATAAGTTCAGTTTTAGACAATCTGAGTTTGAGATGTTTTTTTAGACATCTAAGGAAAAATTGAGTAGGTGATCAAACATGAGTCTGGAGTCTAGGCTAGAGATAGAAGTTTGGGAGTTTCAGTATATAGATGGTATTTTTTGGGCTGGCGGTTCCGGGAATGCAGGAGAACAACAGAAACGACCGCTGGGGCCGCCATCTTCCAGTCCCCTCCCCCCCTTCCTTAACCCTAGACTGTCCCGCCAAAAGGGTGTACGCCCAGGTCACGTCTCCATAGGTAACCTGATACCTATGCAGGAAGCAGGACTATCAGGAGCCCTGGACCCCATACCTTCCGATCACCAAATATGGATGTGAGCCCATGCCCTACCTTGGCCAGATAAAAGACTCCTGCCAACTCCCTCCCAGTGCGACATCCCCTACTCCCCTTTCTGGAGTCGAGGAACCTCGCCTGAGGGTGCCCACCTCCTCCCAGGGCAATTTTCCTGACTCCCCTTCTCCTGAGCCCTGAAACTTCACTAGAGAGTGCCTTTAATAAATCTTGCCCTGTGCCTACCTTGCCTGGTGTTGTGTTTACCTCGCCTGCAAAACCTTACAGTATTTAAAGCCATAAATGTATATAAGACACCAAGTACAGACAGGGGAGAGAAGAGATCCAGAAATGAACCCCCAAGAAGGTTGAAGATTAAGAGGCTGAGAAGATGAAACAGAACAAGGAGACTAAAAAGGAACAGTCAGTGAGGCAGGAGAACATCCATGAGAGTGTGATCTACTGGGAGCCAAGCGAAGCTATTCTACGGAAGGGGAAAAGATCAACTGGGTCAGTAGCTGCTATGAAACAGGCAGAGCAGGTTACGTCACCTAATTAAAATGCAGAAATCAAAGCTCAGAGAAAGGTCTCCTAACCCTTAAGGATTCTGCCGGTCTACTTTCATGACCACGAATCATAGCCATTAGGCTGGAAATAGAGTTTTAGTTTTAGGAGCTTTCTTCAACAAGTTAATGGAAACTACGGGTGAATGGAGGAAGACAATAATGAGGGACATGAAGTCAATAGGGGAGAGGAACCTGGGAGGTATCTGTATATTAAAAGGGGAGAAGAAGAGTTAGAAAAGATTCTTTAAGAAACACAAAGAACCAGGATGGAATGTCTCTGAAGGCAGGAAAAGATAAAAGCTTTAAGAAGAAATGCTTAGCCAACAGAGCTGAATATTGCACACAATCTATAACTGGTGTTAAAAATGGAATTTTTAAGAGTTGTTTTAGTAGAACGTTGGAGATAAAAATCTGATTATAAGGATTATAGACTGGGTGGGTGATGAGAAGAGAAAAAGATAGGCAATTTTTTAAAGAAGTTTGATGATGAAGGAAAGAGACTCAAGGGATAGCGAAATGTTTAGTTTTCATTAACTAGAAACCTGAGCATGTCTGCAAGAAAGATATTAGAACTGAGGAACTGAATATTCAAAGCATGAATTCTATGGTGAAAAAGATACTATATTCAGCAAAATTGCAAAGAATATAATAAAGAGTTGGGATCAATAACTTAAATGAAAGTTGTGGAAAAGAGTAATGTCAACATAATCCCAAAAGAGAGGATGGATTGAAAAAAAAAGACACTTCAGAAAGATTAAAAAGTAATAGCACTTTCAGACTGGTCTAAATCTTTCATTAAAACATAGGTAAAATCAGTTGTTGGGGGAGAATGAGCAGAGTCTAAGAAGAACAGATTAAATTTGGAAGAACTATTTTTAGAATTTTAGCTCTTTTGCTGATATGAGTAAGAAAGGAATGGAAAAAAAAAAAAAGCCAAAAAAACTTTTTGAGTTGCTCTGTAGGACCTGTTAAAATGAGCTAGTTTTAGCTACCATGTCTGCATTATAATGATCAATATACTTGCTTGTATCCACCTGTAAGGACCTACTTAGTCAGAGGGAGCCATTCTGTTGTTTATGCAGTAAACTTAGATTGACCCTGCCCCTCACAGAGGAACTTACTTAAAAGCAAGTCCAGAAACTAGTCCAAGGTAACAAAGCCCAAATACAAGGGCGGGTCAGGCCAGGTGGAGACATCCAATCAGTGGGGCGCACATACTGTCTCCCAAGCTACCAAGGAGAGTAGGCCCCGCCTTTTGGGCGCCAATTCTGATCAAGTTGATAGGCTAGTTCAAATATCTACTAGGGTAAATTGAAATTCAATTGGCCACCTGTTTGTGACCTAGCATGACTGTGCAGTTTTCTCTGTGTGTTGCAATCTCATTGGCCACCTGTGTGTGGCCAGGCTCAACCACATGGCCTTTGCTCTATAAAAGTTAGTCTGTGAGGCTGGGAGGGGTCGCCCTCTCTGTAAAGAGGTGGCCCCGACCATTCGGTTTGATTCTCCATGCTTGGCACGAAATAAAGCTTTGCTTGACCTTTGCTTTGTATCAGTATCGCTCCTTTGATCACGGACCCATTAATGGGGGACCTAACAAATCCATGAGATAAATTTACACAAGGGAAGAAAATGTTTATCCTGTTCATCGCCACGAGCAAATGAACTCAATGAATAGTTCACAAATAAATGAATACGTACTGGACACAATCCCTATATTGCCAAAAATTCCTTAATGGTTAGTGTTTGAGAATTATGACTGAGAGGTAAAAAAATGTTCTTGGCTGGTATTTGTCTTAGACCTATAAATTAGACTGCCCTTTTAAGTCAAAGACAGACTATGTTCAATAAATTAAAAAGGCATCAGGACAAAAGTCATCATTTTGGATAAAATGTAGGAATTAAGTTTTCTGGTTATGGTCAGATTAGAGCCTGAGTCTGAACTTTAAGGAATTTTAGTAAGAATTTATCTGGAGTTCTTGGTAAATGAGATATTTTACACAAATAAAGTTTCCAGATACTTGAAATTCAATTCCACTATTAAGAATCATACTTTTATATATTTATCATTTTGGATGGTAATCTTTTAAAAAATGCATTTCTTGTATTCCCACCATCCAAAACAGAACCGAATAAAAATTATTTAATCTTTTCTTTAATATGTGGAAGTCATCCCTCTGGTATCAATTATTATACCACATAAAGTTGTGACAGCCTGGGTTGCAGGAGAGCTACAAGCCTCTACACGGAGTCGACCTACATGCCTATACTTCTTACTTTCTGTTTCTTCTGTGGACTCTATTTGCTTTTACCAAAGTGCTTGTCCACCTGTTAATTTGTCAGTCTACTCTGGAGTAAACAGGGAAACGTGTTTGTTAAAACCATCTCAAAGTGGACTTATCACAAACATTCTTTTGTACTATTTAGATTTACCACCATGTGCAAATGGTACTTTTATTAAAGAGGGGAGAGAGACATGTTTCTGTGAATGAGTGTGAAGAGATTTTGAGTGGGGACTTTTAGGCTGCCTTCCATCTAATGTACATGAGCTTTTAGAGCACAGTTCAGTTATTTGCCAACTGAAAGATTGGTCTACTCTTTCATCTATTTCTTTATTATTATTTTGCTTCCTGATTCTCAGCTACGCTTCTAAATTTTTTAAAATTATTAACATATAATAAATTATTTGTTTCAGGGGTACAGTTCTGTGATTCATCAGTCGTACACAATACATAGTGCTCACCAAAATGCATTCCCACCCCAATGTCCATATCCCAGCCAGAGTGAAAAGTTGCCAAATAAGTAGTTTTAACTAGCTGTGTTCCTTAGCCATTAAACTAATTAAAAACAAAAAACAAAAAACAAAAGAAAACAAACAAAAAAAACCCCAATAATAACCCAACCACCAATTTTAACTACTTAGAATTAAGATTCTTAAAAAAATAAGTGAGGAGACCTGAGTGGCTCCGTTGGTTAAGCATCTGCCTTTGGCCCAGGTCATGATCTTGGGGTCCTGGAACTGAGCCCCACATTGGGCTCCTTGTTCAGCAGGGAGCCTGCTTCTCCCTCTCCCTTTGCCCTTTCCCCTTCTCGTGCTCACTTGCTCCCTCTCTCAAATAAATAAATAAAATCTTTAAAAAAAATAAAAAGTGAATGTGGGTAAGAGGGTTAGTACTGGCAAAGTTTATAATAGTAATAATGGTCAGCATTTTTATAAAATAGTCGAATATTTTAAAAAATTTTATCTATAAAAACAAATCATATATTCATTGAATATACTGGTACAACTTTAAATCTGGCATTATTTGTTTTACAGACTCTTATCTGCCTGCACAAGTACAGCTGCTAAATTGTGATTCACAACAAAGCAATATTTCAGCATATTTCAATATTCCTGAATAGAAGCCTGGCACATTAAAATCCATTTGATTGCTCTTGAGTATTGTTTTCATTCAAAATTTAAAGCAAATTATTTTTTCTAAAATACTGAAAAAATACCTGAATTTTGAGTTAAAAAAAGCAGCAAATACTGAATACAATCTGAAGTGCTCAACAGAACTGAAATGAACCAAATATTTTGCAATAACTTTCACACAAGAATAAAAATCTGAAACAGAAAAAGGGCACAACTGTTATTGCTGACCTAGAATTAAGTACTTTAAAAATGAGTGATCTATGATGATCTTTTAAAAAGGAAACTTAGAATGCTCAAGTTCTAATGCTAAGCTACTCTTACCGTCTAGAAAAAACTTAAGCATAGCTGTTAAAGTTTTTATGCCAATTTTCTGAAATAAGGCAGAAATATATTTTTATTATATACTGTATACTTTCCCCAAAATACCTGAGAAAAAATACAAAAACCTGCCAATGAACCAACCCCCCAATCCAGAGGCCATCTGTTTAAAAACGAGCAATCAAAGTTCCTACTAAAACCTATGCATACATGTTGAATTCAGATCTTTCTGTGTTCTTCTATATAAGGCTGCAACCAGAGAGAATTAACTGTGTTCCACAGCCAACACATAAAAGCTGAATAGAATCTTGTTCAGAAATTAGAACTCTGGAAATCCCTACAAGGTTCACAGGGCACACTCTTTACAGAATGAAAGCTCTAGAATCTCTAGACTGTATCTTAATTTTTCTCAAAAAAGAAAAACAGCTCAGTGTTAATCCAAAACAAAACTATGTTAAGCAAAAATGACAGAGTTTATTTCAGTCTCTCAAATACCAAAGAGAGCTCTTAAGAATACAATATGAATAGGGTCATGAACTGGTTCAACATACTTAACTGGTAGTTTTATGAATTACAATGAATGCTGCTGCTTTCTAAAAATGAATGTATCAAAGAGGAAATAACTTCCTTGGCATGCCTGTAGCTCTACAACACATTTGTTTCATTGCTTTTAAGCGTCTGTGTGGGAGGCTCTGAATAAGTCAATGAGAGGACTTCAGTCAGAGAAGCACGCAGATCTACTGAGCAGATCAGATGACATGCTCAGGAAATTAACAAGAAGAGGTAAGTATTTTACAAATAAATAGATAAATAAATAAATACGTATTTTACAAATAATTATAATTAATCTATAGATTTTTTTCCCTTTCTTCAGAAAAACTGCTACTGTATCTTTCATTTCTATTCAGTGGCTTAAAAACCAAAATGAAAATTTTACCAATGTTACAGGAGAGATATTTTATATAGGATTTACAGATTTTATTTACTTGAGAGGGAAAGAGACAGAGAGTACAAGTGGAGAAGCGTGCTGCATGCTGAGCAGGAGACCCTGACGTAGGGCTCAATCCCGGGACCCTGGGATCATGACCTAAACCAAAGGCAGCCGCTTAACTGGCTGACCCATGCAGGCACCCCTGGATTTACAGATTTTATGAATTAATGGTTTAACCTTCCTCTTAGCTTATCCTCCTTCCCAAGGAAACTGGGGAGGTTATAGAAAAAAATGACTACTTAAGACAAAAAAAGAGCTGTTTCAAATTTGGCATAAAGTGATAAATTTGGAAAATACTTGTGGCAGCAATAGGCTTTCTCTGAAAGATGATTTTATTAAAAACAATTATTTGGATCCTATTAATACCTATTTTTTTTCCTTCTCTCAAACTAAAGAAGTTTTAAAATGTTGCATAAAAATGGCTATTTCATCAGTATTAAGATAAACCTGACCAGATAAAACCCAATTACAAATAAGGATTCCTAGCTGGTAAATCATTCATATGGACTTAGGTGGGCTTGAAGAATTTCTAGGTGGGTAACCATTGTGTACCAAAAAGTTCTATTCAGAACTACGTAGTGCTTTAATGTTTCTTTCTTCTGTACATATTCTAAGGTAAAGGTAAAAAGACATTCAAGGGTCAGGAAACATCTAGCCTTTTTTTTTTTTTTTTAATATCCACTGAAAAAATTAATGCATCTCCTGTTTCGTGACCTGAGGCATATCAGGAACACGACTGTGGAAATAAGTTGCATTGTCACAAATGCACAAGGGACCTATTGAGATGGGAAGGGCTACTAAGTTCAAGAATTATTTCTGTTTTTTTGAAAATAACAAACTAATGCAATCTACGTATTTTAAATCTAGAGGGAACTCTTTGAACTCATTGGCATTCAAATTCAAACATGAGTCTAGTTCTACAGCAGAGAGAGAGAGAGAGAGAAAGAGAGGAGAGAGAAGACAGAGAAAGTAATAAACAGTCTTTCTTTCACAGCTATCAGTTTCTTTCACTAAGCCTTCTGAAATCTGAGCCTCTGCAGAAGACTAAACCCTGGGGCCTTACCTACAGAAACGGACAGAAGCTTGTATGCTCTCATTTTCAAGAACCCAAAAATTTTTTTAAAGGAAGAAGTCAACTTTGGCTTTGAGTGTTTGGCCTGGGTACAATGCCTTTAAAAAGCAGATGACCAGCTTAGCTACCGACCATGCAGACCATTGTCCGGAATTGGATCACATCACACGAAAACATCACATCACACAAAAACAGCGAATGGGCTTCTCTTACAGAATATCAGAACAGAGCAGAATTCCTGAGCACATTTTGCAGAGCTCCTTTCATCACTTAATCTTTGCTAACTGGTCTGAATTACAGACAGAATCGATACCAGAGGAAATGAAACAGACTGGTGAGCAACAGGGAAATAAACCGCGCTGGGCAGCTCTTCTGATACTCCTGGTGATAATACCCACCATTGGTGGGAACATCCTTGTTATTCTGGCTGTTTCACTGGAGAAAAAGCTGCAGTATGCTACTAATTATTTTCTAATGTCCCTGGCAGTGGCTGATTTGCTGGTTGGATTGTTTGTGATGCCGATTGCCCTCTTGACAATAATGTTTGGTAAGTATTTCACTTTGCTCCTGGCATCAAACCACAGAACTATGATATACTATCAGAGAAATGGGTACTCCAATCTTTAAAGATGGACTTGGACCATTTAAAGATAACAGTAGGTAAACAGTCCCTCATTTCCATCATCTTCTACTGTTGATAATGAGTTTTAAAGAGCAAAAAATAATTTCTTAGAAACTATTCTACTCTTTCCCCAGCCATCTAATAAAAGTCCAATAACCATTTAATCATTTAAAAAATCATCTAAGTTTAGCAAGATTCACAGATTCTGCATTCATCGACTAAAAATTACAGTGAAGAACAGACCTAAACTTTAACTTTCCCATTATCAATACTTTTTTTCCCTTGACCAAGCAACCGCAAGGACACTTGTGACAGCTGGTTATGTGCTGGGTTAGTGAGTAATAATAAAATCTTCGAATCACTTAATTCCAATTTGAATCACTAAACACCAATTTAAAATTGGAATTGTTCTAAAAGTTCTTGTTTATTTTTTTTATCGTTTGTGTATTTTAGCCTTAAACATAATTCTTTAACACATGTGTCATGTTAAGAAAA
The DNA here is from genome assembly GCF_022355385.1 of Mustela nigripes. Taxonomy (NCBI): domain Eukaryota; kingdom Metazoa; phylum Chordata; class Mammalia; order Carnivora; family Mustelidae; genus Mustela; species Mustela nigripes. The sequence goes on along the minus strand of NC_081559.1, from coordinate 38,519,870 downwards.
TATTATGTTTAATTGCTAAAGGAAATGGTCTGGCTCACAGTGTCCTAAGAAATGATTAATCTGTTTAACTTTTATGATTTCTAATGATCCATGTCCTTGATACACATAAGAAAAATCTGATTCAAAATAAAATTAAATATTAAAAATTTATTAAAAATGAAATATTAAAACAAGTGACCAAAACCTGAGTTATTACAATAATAACTTGATATTAAAATATTAGTTTGTTATAAGAAAAGAGATAATATTAAAATGAAAGTTTTTACTTAGGTGTATCATCTCTAGTTACAGAATTTGGGTAAATACAAATAATTCTGCTGACAAATTATTAGGGCTTCTGAGAATCAGTATAAAGAAAATACTTAACTTATTCAGTGTTTTGCATAAATTGATATTAGACTCATTGACTGCTTAAAAAAATGATTATTTGTAGCAGATAGGGCTTCTGGAAATTATGTTTATATGGTGAGGATAAAAATATTTCAGGTTATAGAAGTAAAGTTTATTTAACTAGAATATGTGTTAGAAGGAGACTAAAAACTCCAATTAAAAAAATCCTCCAATTTAAACTATTGTATTTAGGTTTAAATGCTACATTTTTAAGTAATTATAGAAAGATACCTAAATTAAGTGTTTGATCCCCCAAATGAGATGGTAACAGGCTAAACTTTCCATTCTAAATTAACATCTAACCGAGGCTTTAAATTCAATAGCAGGGCAAGAAGTAATAACTAAGGTTCTACAGCTTTAATGAACTCTCTAATCATTAATAATATTCAACTATCCCTTCTTTTATACATTTGTAATTTTTTGAATATTTTAGTACAACATGTAACCATGGGAAGTAATTAAGAAATTTTACTCTAAAGGAGAACCTAAAGGATCTTGATTCTGAAAAAAGTTTGAAAGAAATAAATGAGGATAATGTAGAAACATTTATGTATATTTGGTAAATACTGTTGATGCCTGATTCAAGGCTCTTATCTCCAAACACAAATACTAATTAATCTGTAAAATCACACTCTTTATGTTTTTGCTAGTCATACAGAAAATGTTACAATTCTCATCTTATACTATCATAATATTTAATTGATATATTATTTTGATTAAATGAGACTGAATGAGTTACAGAGAGCTGAATTTTAACTCTAAAGTTCATATCACACATCCACTATTTGCAAATTACTGTGGTAGATACTCAAATTATCAGCTAAATAGTTAAAGAATCTTAAAAAGCTAAGTTTCATAGTATTAAAGTGATTAGATAAAAGAGAAAAACAGATAAAAGAGATAATTCCGTGTAGTCCACAGAAAAATTCCTACAGTCCACAGCTGTAGGTATCTGCAGCTGACGACTGAGCTTATATTTAAATTTTTGGGGCCCAAGATATTCTTGGCAATAAATGGTAGCAGAAAACCCAACATATTTTAACATAAAATATATGGAATGTCTTCCTATTTATGTCCTAAATAACTATGATATGTTTTAACTACATTTCATTCTTTCAAATGCTTGTTAATTTTTAAAAAATAAAATAAAATCTTCTGTGGTCCACACACTTCGACTATCAGTAATGAAGCAACACTGGGGGATTAGATTTTTAAAAACTAACCTGGGAACTTAAACACTACTTAAAAATTATTGCTTTAAATTCATTATTAAAAACATTATTCCATTTCTAAGAGAAAGTATATGAGAAAATGCATGCTCTGCACTCCAAAAAACTTCAAAAGGATGCATTCATAAACTGGAAACTGCACATTCTATAAATTGGAACTTGACTTCAAACACTAAGATTTTTATAGCCCTTCACATGTTAACAAATACAAAGACTTCCTAAATTAATGCAGTTATAAGAATTTTTGATAACATTAAAGGGGGGAATAGATTTTGTGTATTTTTCTCTCATTGTAGGAATCATCTTCTGAACTTCAGAAGTCTGTACAAACAAAAGTGTCCCTGATTCTGTAAACATAAAACATTAACTACCACTGAGTAGTATGAGTGCTTTTAATTATCTCAGGGAAATTAAATGAAGTAACAAAAGAAACTTTACATTAGTTAATGTTCTAATAAAATTAAGTTTTGAAGAAAGGAGAGCAGTGAAACTTAAAAAACTGACTCTTATGCTGAGGAGTATGTTATTCAACCAATGATTTACATAATATTTGATTATATAATATTGTTTGCTTTTTTTTTTTAAACAGAATTTCTATTTTAGCAAGATTGTGATGACTGGCCTAACATGGTCTCTCAAATGAACTGTGATACCTATCTCAATCTTTCTGCCACTTCTTCCACTCTGGAAGCACTAGACTTAACCTTTGCTTTGTAGGTCTAGTTTTGACTGTCTTGTGTATAATTCCCCAAATCCACGATCATAAGTCTTAAAAATGCCTACTTAGAAGGAATTTAGAAATACCTCAATAGGATGTAAAGGAAAATAGAACATCATATGCCAATATAAAAAAGATAGGATGCTCACACTTTATGAACTTCTCTGAACTTTCTCTCATTAAATAAATGATTAAAAATGTAAAGGAGAAAATACAGTGTTTGGTCATTCATTGGTCATTACTGGTTTATTTATAACTTAAGTTTTAATCCATGTCTCACAATTAAAGTTGAAACAGTATCTATGCTATAATTGCAAGAGGCTGTAGAAAATAAAATGGTTGCAAGATAGGGATCTGAAGCAAGAGATCCCAGGCACTGAATCCTGAAATAGTCAACTAAGGCCCAGCACATTATAGGCACCAGTAACTGGCAAGTATCAGCAGAATATGTGAAGAGTTTATATACCTTAAATACGTGATTTAGTTTAGATGTGAATCTGACCAGAGAGGTGAAACAGATATACAGCAGTAAAAGAAAAAGAAAATCAGATATTTATGTGGTGAAATGCTGCTCTACCCAATCTTAAATGAGGAACCAAAGCAATTAAAGGCACTTCTTTTTGGAAAGTGGAAATTTAGGGTGCCTGGGTAGCTCAGTCATTCAGAGTCTGCCTTTAGCTCAGGTTCCCCGTGTTGGGCTTGGGCTCCCTGCTTGGCGGGAAGACTGCTTCTCCCACTCCCACTCCCCCTGCTTGTATTCCCTCTCACACGGTCTCTCTGTTAAATAAAGAAAATCTTAAAAAACAAAAAACAAACAAAAAAGGAAAGTGGAAATATAAAAAACCAAGAAAAGAATTTTTTTTTTTTTAAAGATTTTTTATTTGTTTATTTGACAGACAGAGATCACAAGTAGACAGAGAGGCAGGCAGAGAGAGAGAGAGAGAGAAGCAGGCTCCCTGCTGAGCAGAGAGCCCAATGCGGGACTTGATCCCAGGACCCTGAGATCATGACTTGAGCTGAAGGCAGTGGCTCAACCCACTGAGCCACCCAGGCACCCCCAAGAAAAGAAATTTTTTAAGTATTAAATCACTTGAAATGCTAAAAACACTATCATATTAGACATCTAATCCCAGAGTTATTTTATATATTCATATGTAGTGGGAAAATGACAACAGAAGCTTCATAATAAAAACTGAAGCACTGATCTATGTCCTTCTTTCCTGAAAGATAATAGAAACGTAAGCATTTCTGAGAATAAAAAAATGGGTACTTTGAAAACCCCATGTCCTTTCTGGCTATGAGGCTATTTAGGGTCTGTCCTACTCCAATAAACTCATGAACTATTTACCTTGGTAAACTCTATAGGCACAGTCCCCTTGGGACAGCTTCAAAAATACAGTCATTTAAAATTCTCAGAAGGCAAATATCTTATGTCTCAGATTTATAGGTTAATTTTAATTATTTTTCTGAATTAATCATATAACTCAGCTTTCCAAACTAAAAGCCTGCCGAAAAGAGTAAGCGGGTTTCAGATCAAATGAGTGCATCTCACCAAGAAATGTGGAGTTTCTGGTTAAAAACACTCAGGTTTCTACAGCCATTAAAAAGAAAGCTAAATAAATAAATAAATAGCCAAGCATTCAATGTATATAGGTTATTTATGTTTGCTATTTATATATATATACACACACACACATATAAATATAGAGAGTACAAGGCATACTTTCATGAAAATTTAAAGTTAAACACATTCTCATACCTTTAAAAAAATAAAAGCTTTAAGTTCAGTTGGCTACATGCACTCTTGCTACAGCAGACAGGAGGACAAACATATTGGTTTTACGGTGATGATATGACTTAACATTTACTTCTTAGTAGGAGTGTTTTAATGGGTAGGCTAGTTTCTGTCAAACAGTAATAGTAATAGGAACTAACATTTATAGAGTGCTTTCTTATGCCAGACATTGTTCTAAACACTTTACATGTATTACTGCATTTAATCTTCAAAGCAATCCTATAAAATTGGTATCATCATCATTATCACCATTTTCTAAGAGAGGACAGAATAATAATAAATAAATGGCAGAGATATGATTTGAACCCCAGAGAATGGACTCCAGAATTCACAGTCTTAACTCATTCTTTTACACTGCTTTCTCAAATGAAATGAGAAATTATGCAACCGTAATGGTCATATTTGACAAACAGCCAACATTAACATCTGAAATAACTTTACCTAACAAGTCAGACATAGAGTTTTCTCTGGGGACAAAGCAGACAATATATTTTTTTTCAGACAATTTTTTTTAAAGTTATATTTCATATTAAATGATACAGAATACTTGGGTCTTAAATAATACTTGTATGAATCTTTGAGATGATCACCAGATCTCTTTTCTGAGGAAGATATGAGACCTGGGCCCATGTCTATGAAGTTGTTGCCCCTTGTATGGAGACAAACAGAAACTGATGTAATTGAACAGCAATTCTACCACCCCTTATGTATGGTGGTATTTGAAGCATGCAAGTCTTCATTTTAAGCAACAAACTTTGTGCTATTAATATTTTTAGATAAATAATGAACTACATGTAATCCACAACTCAGCAAGATTGTTATGCTCCTATAATTACTGACCTGTAATTATTTCAGGCATCCACAGAAGTGCCATTATTCAAACTTTACTGAAATTAAATTCCTCTTTAAGACTAATTTGGGAGCAGGTGAGGGAAGAGGTAGGTTTTTTAAAGAAAGTTTGTGCACATATTGTGAAACAACAAATACTATACAATTTAAAAGTTTTCCTTCTTCTGCCTTAGCTTTTATGAAAAAGACAAGTTCAGAGCCCCAGAATAGCAGTAATTAATTTAGTTCAAGTACCTGATAACTTATTTCCCTTATATTGACTCTTATATATGTTTTTCTTTCTGTATAAATCTATAACTGGCCCATTTGAAATAGTATAGTAAGTTCTTATGGAAGTAAGCTGGACATAATACATTATAACAAATAAATGAAATTATAAGTCCTTAAAACAAATTAAAACCCTAGTAAAAATAACAAAGTTTTGGAGTAGTTAATCTACCCCACACCAAAGTAAGAAACTTTTCTGACCCTGAGCCTATCAAATTAATACTAAATGAAAAGATAATTTTAGAAATTAAAGTATCTGGACTAGGGAAAATCCCTTTATAACCCAAGAATGTCTAGAACTGTTTTTAATTTGTATAAATTCTTAGATTACCCAAATCTGTTTTAGGCAGACAAGATTTTTTCTTTATATAAAAGATTTTTCTTTATATAAAAGATTTCTACTAATTTAATGCTGTCATATTACTTTTATGTTCATTTCATAAAAAGCCTATTGACTAGTACCTTCATGAAACTTTCAATTATAAAGATTAATAATAAAGATCCATCTCTCTTAATCCTAAACCTGTATCACAGTCTCCCTAAAGAAAATTCCCTATCATGCTTCAGTATTTCTACTATTAGTAATCAGTACTGACAAAAATAATAAAATTCTAGCAAACTGCATTAAATATCTGCTTCATGCACCAAAATTAGAGTTTATTTTATTTTTTTAAGATTTTATTTATTTATTTGACAGACAGAGATCACAAGTAGGCAGAGAGGCAGACAGGGAGAGAGGAGGAATCAGGCTCCCTGCCGAACAGAGTCCAATGTGGGGCTTGATCCCAGGACCCTGAGCCGAAGACAGAGGCTTTAACCCACTGAGCCACCCAGGCGCCCCAAGATTTTATTTATTTGAGAGAGAGGAAATAGCGAGATAGAGCATGAATTGGGGTGTGTGTGTGAAGGGGTGGGGAGAGGGAGAAGCAGGCTCCCTGCTGAGCAGGGAGCCCAAAAGAGGCTTCAAGCTCATGACCTGAGAAGAAGCAGTCCCTTAACCGACTGAGCCACCCAGACACCCCTGAAAATTTGGAGTTTATAAAATAACTTCATTCTGTTGGAAACTGAGCCTAACAAGGCTTCATTGGAGCACTAAAGAGCTTTCTTTTAGTCCACAATTAGAGTCAAATTGTCTATTTTCCAAAGACTTGTACTTTTTACATGGCTTCCTGCTCATGGCTACTAGGTTTATGACTAGAATTTCCCAGATCTTAATTTAAAAACATAACCCATAATTAGAAAAGCTAAATAGGCAAGTTTAAAACTATGATCAGTATCTCTTGTTATAGTTCTATATTTGAGTATTTTTCTATTTTCTACTCAGTTCTAAATGTAGAACGTCAGGACAGTTTAGAATGTAACATCATTTCAAGTAGTTTCCACTGCACAACTCTTTCAATCATAGATTATTTTCACTCTACCTGAACTGTTAGTTTAGTTAAACTGAGGTCCGTTGCAGCCTTTTAGTGTCCAAAGTCCTTTTCTACTTATTAACAGAAAATCTGAATACTACGACTAAGAGGGAGAAAAATCTAACTGATTAAGTTTCTCTCTAAAGACAGATTTCTCTGCCACACTTGATTTATTTTGAGAGGTCTCCTATAAATTTCTTCCTATGATGCATTCTGAGCACCTATCCTACAACAGTGAATAAATGTTGGTGCATCTTTTAAGACCCAAGATAATATAATGTTCCCCAGAGTCTTCTAAAACACTGCTTTTAAAACATTAATTTGTACGCTTTTGAAAAAAAATACTCCAATCTATCTCAAAACTCTTTCCCTAAATGATAGTCTTTCACTTATTTATTTATTTCTGGTGTGGGATGTTAACATCTCTCTACCCTCAAGGTTCTTAAATTTAAACAGTTTACAACTGAAGAGTTTCTTGGTGCTCTGAAATCCTAAAATGGTATCTCGGTCTTCCTTCAATTATCCCAATTATCTGTCAAGGTCAGATAATCATGCAAAAACTAGGAAAAGTAGTTTATATTTTTTAGTGGACATACAACAATTAAACTATAAAAAGGATTTAGATACTCTCATATATATACGACATTTGTTCTGCACAGAAGTAATTTGCTTTTATTGCAAGGTCTAAAATGTGTGTGTGTGTGTGTGTGTGTGTTAGAAATGTGGTTCTAAATGAAATATTCTAGGGAAAACCCTAAAGTAAATTCTAGGTGTTTTGGAATTGCAAATATATATATACTAGGTGTATGTACATATGTGTTATAGATACTTGCCTAAGTAAATTTATTGGAAAACTACATAGGATATTCAGTACCATATCCAAAACTGAATTTTTTCCAAGTTATTATTTCTCAAATGCTTAAGACTGTATGAGGCATAGAATAAATTTTTTTAATAAGACTTTGTTACATAAATTAAGTACTATGTTTATCCTGACACTTTCTTTTTAAACCATAACTCCCCAGTGCCTGTAGTGAATGATGAAATATGGAAGGATAACAATCCATTTTTCTTCAGAATAATCTGAAGTCATTCCTTTTGCAAACTTTATTTAAGAACTACTTCTGTCAAAAAGAAAACTCCTATCATTTCACTTAATTATTTCACCAAATGAGAATTTGCTATAAACAAAGATCACGCTGCTAGTTATTGCTAGAAACGAGTCAAATAGTACGCTTTACTGAGATTCCCATTCTAATACTCTTATTTGCCACATTGTATTGCTTCCTCTATATGGTAAAATATTCTTTTTATACAAAAGCAGCTTAAAAATTAATTTTATTTGACTAGCAAGGTTAAGTTGCAGTTGAAACACTGTGGAAATTTTTAAAAGATCACAAAAAGAACAGACAAAAGAGCAACTACGGTCAAATGAATGCTAAAAATGCTAAACTACTGATTTTGAAAAAGGGTGTTGTGATTACTATACAAAACAGAAACTGTATTTAAAAGGGACCATTTACAGAAATTTATTTATTATTACTGAATCCATTATCTAAAGTTATACATCTTGTGGAGGTTAACTCATAAAATTTCAAATAAGTAACAAAAAGTTTAAAAATATGTATCACTTTAAAAAGAAACTGTAAATTGAAGATTGCCATTCAAGAGAATATGCTTTTGTTTTGTTTTTTTTTTTCAGAGGCTATGTGGCCCCTCCCACTTGTTCTATGCCCTGCCTGGTTATTTCTTGATGTTCTTTTTTCTACTGCATCCATCATGCATCTCTGTGCCATTTCCGTGGATCGTTATATAGCCATCAAAAAGCCAATCCAGGCCAATCAATATAACTCACGAGCCACAGCACTCATCAAGATTACAGTGGTATGGCTAATTTCAATAGGTATGTGGGGAATGTCAGGGTGTGGGGTGGTATAAATAAACAGCTTTTGGTTTCTTTTGGGTTAGAAATATACCAGGCCAGGTAGGCTGTGAAACTTAGCATAAGAGGTCAAGGCAGACTACTGATATACTGATACACCAACACAAGCTCTTTATGCCATGTCATCATATAAAATCACACTATCAACAACATGTGTGAAAAAGCAAAAAGTTCATGTCCTCAGAAAGAATCATCTTTACAAAGGTTACTGAGATATCTTCCTGCTTTGATTTTGACATGCAGGAAGACTAAGTCTGAAAACAGGTTTTGTTTTTGTCAACAGATCATTAAGGTCTAGGGAGCACGCAGAATCTCGAAATTAGTATTAAAGTAACAAAAAAATAAAATGCATCTTCAGTCACACTTAAGAAGATAAACAGGAAAAGAGAAACAAGAAAAAAAAACCAAATACTTTGTATGCACATACTAAAGACCATAAATTCATCTTGGAAGCCAGTATGTATGTGTATAGAATAAAGGCAGTAAGTATCTACATCAGTGTTCTGGATATATGATTAATCGGATGTTTTAAGAGAGATGCTAGCGATATTCAGAAATGATTTACATAAGAAAATAGTATTTCTTCTAAACTGCCTTATGCCCTTGTGCCCATCTTTAATGCTCAAAGATAGCTTCTATGAGAGAGTATCCTAGCATGAAGTACAGCAGAAATAATTCAGACCTCTTATAAGTTAGTATCAGAAAAGATTCACAACAATTACTATGATGATCATCAATAGTCTGACTAGCAGATTCACTTCTTCCTAGAAAATAAAAAATCAAAGAGCAAAAAAATCAAGAGAGATCTGGAATGCTAAAGGAAAACCATAAAAAAGACATGGTCTTTCTCTAATCAAAGTAAGAATACTGGGCAAAAAAACCAAGATAATGAAAGTGACCTTTATGTTCCTGAAACAATAGCAGGGCCAAACCTCTTTTGAAAAGTTTGGAGGTAAAAGTCCAGAAGAAAGTGTTATTACTCTGGCTTGTGAAGATATCAGGGCCAAGGAAAAGTCTATTCAGAACGACAGGTTTGTAAGCAGAGAGATAGGCTAGTTTTGGGGACAGATGCTGATTGACAGAGCAGAAAAGGCCCCCAAAAGAAGCCAGAGAAAGGGCATGGGAGATAATGGGTAACAGTCACCAAAATTTAAAGTGGAAAGGAGGGAAACAGTAGCTCATGCCAGAAGTCCCAATCTTTTTGGTAAACTCACTGCAGTAAGGGAGAGATGGGGGAGACAGTGTGAGGTATGTGTGTGTTGGGTTAAGGTGGAGGAAACAGGGCAAAGGCAGGGAGAAAACAAGAGAAATGATCCTTAAGAAGAATTAAAACATTTGAAACCATGAAATATGACCAAGCCAATAAATAGCCTACTGTTAGAAGTGATACCCAATTAAAGCTGGTTCGCATGAATCCATAAGCAGATCAAATCTCTGTTGCATACCTGTGACATACTAGATATCAAGAATACAAAGATAAATTAAAAAGAGCCTCTATATTCAAGGAAGGCAGATAATAAACAAATTAGACTAAACAAATTAGACTAATACAAAGTATTAAGTAGGCAGGTAGAAAAGAATAAAAAGAAGACTCCAGATTTACAGTTTTGGAAGGGATCTTATAAATTCACTTTTTCCTTTTATAGATGAGAAAAGAAACCTAGAGGTTTTATTTTTTAAAAAGATTTTATTTATTTATTTGAGAGAGAGAGAGAGCGTTAACAAGCAGGAGTGGAGGAGCAGAGGGAAAGGGAGAAAGAGGCTCCCTGCCCTGATATGGGCCTCAACCCCAGCACCTAGGATCATGACCTGGGCTGAAAGGCAGATGCTTACCGATTTGAGCCACCTAGGTGCCCCAAAATGTAGAGGCTTTAGATAGTTGGCTTAAAGACTGTTAACAGCTTTTCAGCACCAATGCCACAATCAATGCTGTGTTCATTTCATCACCCTTTGTTTGTAGGACCAATGACAATTTAGTAACTTTGTAGAAGAAAAAGCAGATGATTGGGTTAGTTCGGTTTTTAAATTCTGCAAAATGCTGAAAAGAGCTCGCTTTCTTCTGGACTTAGTTATCCTCAGTAAGACCTGGCAAAAAGTAAGGTATGAAAGAGTAAGGGGATAAGGGTATAAAAAGTACCAGCAAAAACTTATGTTATTGGCCACCGATCTGGTTGAAAAGGTAATGTGAGCCTTGAAGGAGGTTAACAGAATATGAAAATAGAGAAGGATGAATGGACTAGAGGTCAACATAACTATAAAACGAAGTCCCACAGTAGCAGGGCAAGAAAGGGAAACTTCACACAAAGTTCTTGGTTTTAGATATAAGACTGCTTTAAGAGGGTTTGTGGATGCCTTCAGGAGTGCAAATAATAATAATGAGGGTTGATACACCAGAAACTAATATAATACTGTATGTTAACCACACTGGAAATAAAATTTTTAAAATAGTAAAAGATATCAGAATGGAGTTCAACAGACACAAAATGAAGATGTCAGAAGGGTCATCAATAAGGTCAAGTCATGGAAGGTAACAGCAATGGAGTGGTGGAGAGGAAGGCTTTAGCAAGGTGCTGAATCTACTGAGGAAGATGGGCAGAGGTCCTGGAGGTTGGTAGATGACCTGCATGGAGAACAGAGTATTGTAAGCAGATTATCAATAGACTTCAAAAGGGAACGGTTTTGGGGAGAAAAGTGGAAAAATCACTTAGAATTACCAGGGTACAGCAGGGGTCAGCCAACTTTTCCTGTAAACGGCAAGAAAGTAAATATTTTGGGCTTGCGGGCTCTAACAGTTTCTGTCACAACTACTCAACTCCGCAGCAGGAGAGTAAAAGCTATCACAGGCGATTTGTTAACAAATAGGGATGACGGTGTTCCAATAAAATTTTATTTACAAAAACAGGATGCAGGCCAGATTCAGTCCTCAAGCTGTAATGTGCTGACTTCTAGTGTAGAAAAGTAAGTATAAAGAATCCACTTTCTGGTGGGAGAGTTGAGGAAAAGTAGAAAAAGCAGTAGTCTCCCTGTTAGAAAGTATTTGAGGAAAATATTTTCATCAATGGCTCTTCAGTTACCATAAAAAGGCTGTGTACATGATGAAGTACTTTCAAATTCATAAAAAACAAAACAAAACACAAGGATTCTAGAGATTTCTAAAGATACAGTTAATTCAAACTTCTTTTTAAGAATCTGCTGTTTCAAAGGGAAAGGATTCAGGATAACACTTGTGTACTTGTCTAATAAGTTACTTCATGTGGCAATATCATATTTAAATACCCACTCCATGGTATTTAAAACATTAGAAAATTAGCATGAGATATATTTCTTTCATATATGTTAGAGGAACTCTCAACCTGAAAATAAATTTCATTTGGAATGTCTTCTTTGCAGAAATGTCTGTTCATGTCTTCTGTCCATTTCTTGATTGGCTTATTTGTTCTGTGGGTGTTGAATTTGATAAGTTCTATCTATGAATTTGATAAGCTGAATTTGATAAGGCTTTTGAATACTACACCTTTATCTGATATGTCATTTGCAAATATCTTCTCCCTTTCTGTTGGACATCCAAGTAAATGTGCCCAACATCATTCAGCATCAGGGAAATACAAATCAAAAACATAGTGAGATACCCCCTTACAGCAGTCAGAATGGCTAAAATTTACAATTCAGGAAATGACAGATGTTGACAAGGATGTGGAAAAACACCTATGCTGTTGGGAATGCAAGCTGGTGCAGCCACTCTGGAAAACAGCGTGGAGGTTCCTGAAAAAGTTGAAAATCGAGCTACCCTATGACCCAGCAACTGCACTACTGGGTATTTATCCTAAAGATACAAATGTATTGATCGGAAGGGGTACATGCCCCCCAATGTTTACAGCAACAATGTCCACAATAGCCAAACTATGGAAAGAGTCTAGATGTCCATCAACAGATGAATGGATAAAGAAGATGTGGTATATATATATATACAATGGAATACTATGTAGCCATCAAAAAACCAAAAATCTTGCCATTTGCAATGACGTAGATGGAACTAGAGGCTATGATGTTAAGCAAAATAAGTCAATCAGTGAAAGACAATTACCATATGATCTCTTTGATATGAGGAAATTGAGAGGCAGGGTGGGGGGTTATGGGGGGAAGGGAGGGAAAAAAATGAAACAAGATGGGACTGGGGAGGGAGACAAACCATATGAGACTTTTTTCTCCCCCCATATGAGACTCAATCTCAGGAAACAAACTGAGGGTTGCTAGGCGGTAGGGGGGAGATAGGATGGCTGGGTTACGAACACTGGGGAGGGTATGTGCTTTGGTGAGTGTTGTGAATTGTGTAAGACTGATGATTTACGGACTTGTACCCCTGAAGCAAATAACACTTTATAAGTAATTAAAAATAAAAAAAAAGGAAAGTAAATTTCATGATTCATATGATCTCAAATATTTAAGTAGCATTAAAAAAACAAAAACAAAAACAATGAACTCCACTTAGTTTTCCCTAAGTCGTCAGAGGAAAAGATTAAGACATTCATAAATTACAAATAATGAAAATGTCTATTAAATCAAACTGTGTAGCCTCAAAGACAATAGTCATCTATCTAGAATTAAGATACTGCATGAATGTATTCTGAAGTCTCTTTAAATCAACTACATTGGATATAAAGATAAAGCAAATTCTCTTCTGAACTACTTTTTCTTAACCTGGGGATAGATCAATAAACACAAACAGATTATGAGAAATGGAGAATAAATGACATTCTCTTCTATTTTGTAGACATACTACAGCTTTAGGGAAGCTTAAATTATAAACTTGAAATCACTAATCAATCTCTGTTTAAAAACACCGGGTTTGCTTACTTGGGTCTATTTGTTAAATCTTCCTTTAATTAAATGCTTTGACAGATTCTGCACTGTGTGTACTAGGAATGAAAATTGACTAACCATTAACCACATAAAGTCACTAAGATAAACTCTAAAAGGACCTAATCTAAGAGTCAAAGGTCATAAAATTAACTCAATTTATCTTGTTCCCTCTTCCTTAGGCATTGCCATTCCAGTACCCATCAGAGGGATAGAAATTGATGCAGGTAATCCAAGCAACATCACCTGTGTGCTGACAAAGGATCGTTTTGGCAACTTCATGCTCTTTGGCTCACTGGCTGCCTTCTTCACACCTCTGGCAATCATGATTGTCACCTACTTTCTCACTATCCAAGCTTTACAGAAGAAAGCTTATTTGGTCAAAAACAAGCAACCTCAACGCCTAACATGGTTGGCTGTGTCTACAGTCTTCCAAAGTTCCAAAGAAACACCTTGCTCATCACCTGAAAAGGTGGCAATGCTGGACAGTTCCCACAAAGGCAAAACTCTGCCCAACTCAAGTGGTAAGATACGAAGGCGAAGAATGTCCACAGTTGGAAAAAAGTCTGTGCAGAACATTTCCAATGAACAGAGAGCCTCTAAGGTTCTAGGGATTGTTTTTTTTCTCTTTTTGCTTATGTGGTGCCCCTTTTTTATTACAAATATAACTTTAGTTTTATGTGATTCCTGCAACCAGACTACTCTCAAAATGCTCCTAGAGGTATTTGTGTGGATAGGCTATGTTTCTTCAGGGGTGAATCCTTTGGTCTACACCCTCTTCAATAAGACATTTCGGAACGCGTTTGGCCGATACATCAGCTGCAATTACCGGGCCATGAAATCAGTAAAAACTGTCAGAAAATGTTCCAGCAATACCTACTTCCGAAATCCAAGGGCAGAGAACTCCAAGTTTTTCATGAAACATGGAATGAGAAATGGGATTAATCCTGCCATGTTCCAGAGCCCAATGAGGCTCCGCAGTTCAAACACTCAGGTTTCCTCAATCATTCTATTAGATACACTTCTCCTCACAGAACATGAGGGTGACAAAACTGAAGAGCAAGTCAGTTATGTATAGAAGGAATGTCAGTTTTCATCTAATTAATATAACAATGAATTAGGTGATGAAGATGATATAAATGTACCAAGAATTATAAAAGAAGAACTTGATGTCATGTATCAAATCACCTCTTTAAAATAAGAGGTATCTATAAAGATGTACAATTTTCTTTATTTGGACAAAACTACTCCATGAAAAAAATTATTCTGTATAGCTGAAAGCAAAAACAATCCAGCAGTCTGGCTAAATGTTAAGGTATTCAAATGAAATAAAATTAAGTAAATCAGTAAGTTTCAGTCTTAAAAATAAACAATGTCATTGTAAGAATTTGTTTAGTTCCTAACTGTATGAAAGCTGTGCTAAGAATGAAATAAGACAAAAAAGCATTAACCTCTTCAAAGCCTTAAAAACACAAGGCGTAACACAGAACAACAATGAGAGGAACAGAAGACTAAAAATAAGTGCACAGAATGATCGGAGGTAAGCTAAGATTGTCACTGCAGTCTGGCTCAGTTAAAGGCAGTCACGATATTGCTTTGATCTAGAAACTTGTGACGGAAGGGGTAGGGAAGGACGGTTGTTGGGTATCACACAAAGTAATAGGATCTCGGAACTAGAGCTGTTTGTTAAATGTCTGATACCAGGTACATCTACTCACCAGAAGTGGGTCTAACTTAGAGAACGAGAGGATGCAAATGAAATCACTCCAGCATACCTAAAATTCATTTTGTTCCTTGGAGAACAAGTACAAACTGGAAACACAGGATCTTGATCCAGGAACCTAAACTTTAATGACCCCATTAATGACCCCAACACTTGGCTAAACTTCTGGCACATTTTTTATTCACCCTTTCCTAATTTCACTGTGCACTGCTAGATCTGGGAATAAATCCAAACTGTGTCACCAGCTAACTGACTAAATTTATGGAAGATTCTTAATTTCTCTGGGCCTCAGTTTTCTCAGCTACACGGGGTTCTTATGAAATGAGTACAGGCGGGCAGTCTGTATTGGTAGCCAATTCTAGTTACATCTGATATTTTATTGTCACACTATTGCCATAAATGGTGAACAAAATTAGTCTGAAGGGTTCTGCAGTGAAGACAACCCACATCTTAGCTTTTCCTTTTCAGGCTGACCCATTCTTATGTCTCAGCCTATTGTTCTAGGGCTGTCCCTCTCCAGGTTAAGTTTAAGAAAATTACTTCAAGAAATGTGTTGGCTATGGAGAAACTCAGCATAAGTGAACCAGGTATATAGTCTCCAAACGGCAGAATCCTTTCCTAGAACATACTTAGAACATAGACCTTATGGGCTCTGTATCATCTGCCAGAAAGAGTATACCTTACAAATTTAATCCCGAAATCTCAAAGCTTTAGGCACAGAATTCCCCCCAGCAGTCTAAGATTTTTCAGCAGCATGTTCTAGATTCATTTCACCGTGGCAAAAATGTTTTTTTTTTAACTTAATTCTCAATATTTCTCTTATATATTATTAACAAATGACACAAAATTTTCAGTAGAAAGAAACACTGAAAATACTGTACTCCCTGGACTACCTGAGAGTAAAGAAGATAACAGACATGAGAACTGTTAGTTTCCCACAAGACAATTTCATCTAAGTTGAAGTACAAATACATGTTTACCCACATGTTTTCAGTATTCACGTCCAATAAGTAGACTTAAAAAGAAGATTTAAAAAGTCATGGTTCAACAGACATTTCTGCAAAGAAGACATCCAAGTGGCCAACAGACACATGAAAAAGTGCTCAACATCACTTAGCATCAGGGAAATACAAATCAAAATCATAGTGAGATATCCGCTTCACACCAGTCAGAATGGCTAAAATTTGCAAGTCAGGAAATGACAGATGCTGACAAGGATTCAGAGAAAGGGGAACCCTCCTACACTATTGGTGGGAATGCAAGCTGGTGCAGCCACTCTAGAAAACAGTATGGAGGTTCCTCAAAGTTGAAAATAGAGCTACCCTATGACCAGCAATCACACTACTGAGTATTTACCCTAAAGATACAAATGTAGTGATCCGAAGGGGCACATGCACCCCAATGTTTATAGCAGCAATGCCCACAATAGCCAAACTGTGCAAAGAGCCTAGATGTCCATCAACAGATGAATGGATAAAGAAGATGTGGTACACATATACCACGGAATACTATGCAGCCATCCAAAAACCCGAAATCTTGTCATTTACGACATAAATGGAACTGGAGGGTATGATGCTGAGCGAAATAAGTCAATCAGAGAAAGACAATTATCATATGATCTCTCTGATATGAGGAATTTGAAAAGCAGGCCAGGGGGGTTCGGCAGGGGAGGAAAAAAAAATGAAACGAGATGGGACTGGGGAGGGAGACAAACCGTAAGAGACTCTTAATCTCAAGAAACAAAATGAAGATTGCTGGGGGGTAGGGAGGGAGAGAGAGGGTGGCTGCATTACGGACACTGGGGAGGGTATGTGATTTGGTGAGTGCTGTAAATTGTGTAAGGCTGATGATTCACAGACCTATACCCCTGAGGCAAATAATATATGTTAATAAAAATATATTATGGTTCAAGAAGGTCAAATGTCTGCAGTTATTTTAAAAGTAATATGTATGGGGCACCTGGGTGGCTCAGTTGGTTAAAGCCTCTGCCTTCGGCTCAGGTCATGATCCCAGGGTCCTGGGATCGAGCCCGAGCAGAGAGCCCGCTCCTCCTCTCTCTGTGCCTGGCTCTCTGCCTACTTGTGAGCTCTGTCTGTCAACTAAATAAATAAAATCTTAAAAAAAAAAAAAAAAAAGTAATATGTAACATCTAAAAGGGAAGAAATGGTAAAATGGAGCACATTCTAAAAAAGTAAATGACAGTGCATCAGAGAACATTTACTGTTCTTAAGAGATAGGACAGAAACTTTACAAATATTAAAGGTAATGAGAAAATTTGAGAATAAAAATGTTCTATGAGAGTTGCTTAGGAAAACAGTATTCTGATGGAAAGGCATGTTGTAGAAAGCATTGGTCTATAATGACATCTGTTTTGAATTTCAGTTGTACCATTTAGTCCTATGACAATGAGAAATTTTATTAACTATTTTGGAATTCAATTTCCTTCTTCTTCTTCTTCTTTTTTTTTTTTTTCAATTTCCTTCTTTTTTTTTTTTAATTTCCTTCTTTTTTAAAAAAAATATTTCTAAGCGTCTTCCACCTTTAAAAATTCTCAGTCGCAGGAAACAGCACTAATCTAAAATTTTGAGAATTTGGTTTCAATTGCAATTCCTAAGTTGATTACATTTAATTTTTTTCATCTAGAAATCTATAACTTTCAGACAAAATCATCCCTAAAGTCCAGTTTCTTCTACTTATAAAGAGTCATATTATGAAAAACAGAACTCAGAATGGTCCCTTAGAAATAGCAAGCATATAAACCACTCATTAGCTGGATCTCACTAGTCTAGGTAGTAAAAAAAAAAAAAAATCTAAACAAAGCCTTTAGATTTTTAAGCAGCTCATGGGAGACATCTGCTGCCAAAACTGGGAATTCAGCATAAGTGTGAGCTACAGGAAACGCAAAAGCAGAATTGAATGTTAATTGGAGAACAAAGCGCTGTCAGGTTAAAAAGGGAAGAAAAAGTTTAAAAAAAACTCAGCTTCCTCTGTAGCAGAATATATACATCATGCCACTGATATATAGGATATGAAATATAAAATCACCAAGAGGAATTAGTAACTGGCAATATAGAAGCAAAACAAAGGAAGAGACCATCATGAGTAGGACTGTTTACACAAACCAACAGTTACTAAAGGTACCCCTAGAGAAATATACTTTCCAGATCAAGATTATCTAGTTCTCTGGTAAGAATTAAAACAAAAAACCCTCTCTGGATAGCGATAAAACTCCACACCCCCGCCAACAGCACTCCCATCCTTGGATCTAAACTCCAGAGCAAAATCAGTGAAAGACTAGGGTCACAGTTTGGCTAAAATAATACACCAAAAAATGGACAGGGAGAAAACAGAACTATCCAACTTCTACTTTTACTTACTCCCCCGCCCCTTAGGAGAATGATATTTGGACCAGAAAGGTAAAAAGTAATGTTGTAAAGCTTGATCAAAATGAAAAACAGGGGGTGCCTGGGTGGCTCAGTGGGTTAAGCCGCTGCCTTCAGCTCAGGTCATGATCTCAGGGTCCTGGGATCGAGTCCCGCATCGGGCTCTCTAATCAGCAGGGAGCCTGCTTCCTCCTCTCTCTCTCTCTGCCTGCCTCTCTGCCTACTTGTGATCTCTCTCTGTCAAATATATAAATAAAATATTAAAAAAAAAAAAAAGAAAATAAAAGAAAAACAGGTTGGGGCACCCAGGTGGCAGTTGGTTAAGCTGCCGACTCTTAGTTTTGGCTCAGGCTGTGATCTCAGGGTCATGAGATCAAGCCCTGCATCAGGCTCTCCCCACCCCACCACAGGCTCTGCTTCAGATTCTCTGTCTTTGCCCCTCCTGCTTGTGCTTTCTCTCTCTCTCAAATAAAGAAATACAATTTTTTAAAAAAATGTATAACAGGTACAAAGACTGGCTGGCTTAAATGAGTTCAGCTCTGTAAACTAAATGAATCACCTCCCTGAAAGAGAACTTGTGGTTGTCGTTATGGAACTACTGCTGACAAATCTGAGAAAAAAGAGAGAATGGCAAAGGTACAAAAAGACTACAAGTGGCTAAATAGTCTATGCTCAAAAACAGTAAGAGGGGGGTACCTGGGTGGCTCAGTGGGTCAAGCCACTGCCTTCGGCTTGGGTCATGATCTCAGGGTCCTGGGATCGAGCCCCACGTCGGGCTCTCTGCCCAGCAGGAAGTCCGCGTCCCCCCTCTCTCTCTGCCTGCCTCTCTGCCTGCTTGTGATCTCTATCTCTCTGTGTCAAATAAATAAATAAAATCTTAAAAACAAACAAACAAACAAAACAAAACAGTAAGAGGACTCAAGAAACTAAGTGTGGAGTCTATTGCAGATCTTTTAAAAAAATGTGCAACAGCTTAAGGAACATAGGTTTTGTCATACCTTAGAAAAAGAATCAATGATATGATACTTCTATGGATTACAAAAACAATAATAACCAACTAATCACTTATCTTATTTTAGAGGTATCAGACTAGTAGATCTGTGTAAATACTGTCTTTAGAATTAGTGAAGGCTCTTTAGTGTCTTTGTGAACAAGATGAACAAATGAGGTTTAGAGAACAACACAATGAAGGAGCCAATTGGCATGTGGCTGAACAGCCTTATTCAACAAAACCGGTGTAAGGAGAAACCTGATTACCATATCATATAGGTCTGTACTTCACTGTTTTATTCAAAATTTTTATCCACAGAAGAATAAAATATCTTACAGCCTATCTGGTAACTTCTTGATAAATGGAGTAACTTCCTATCTAAGATGTTACGAAGAAGTTCCTGTAGCCAGTTCACAATGGATGTTCAATCTTTGTTGGACTGTATTATGACCTTTAAACAAAGTCCACTCCCAGGAATGTGGGAGACAATCTACCCCAGAGATTAAAAGGACATGAGTGAGACTCATCTAACATGTACTTTGGGAACTTATTTTTTTGTATAATTCCATCACAAATGAGCTACAATAAGCAGTGTCCAAATAGAGCTAAAAGAAGTACTTTTAATTTGCCTTTGCTAGATTTTAATATAAAGTATCTTAACCAGAAGAAACAATGGTACTTAAGATTGGAGATAAGCAGACAGTAAGAGCTGCAAGAAGTACTACTGCATCTGCCACCACTATTAGAGTTACCACTACTGTCATACGCTTAAATAACACTTAGTGCCAGAGGCTGTTCTAAGGGCTTTAGGTATTAATTCAGTTACTCATTCAAAAACACACTTCTTTTTTTTCCCCCAAGATTTATTTACTTGAGAGAGAGAGAAGAGAAAGAGCACAAGCAGGGGGAAGGGTAGTAGAAGAGGGAGAAGAGGGAGAAGCAGACGCCCTGCTAAGCAGGGAGCCCTACTCAATCCCAGGCACCCCCAAAACATACTTCTTAAATAGGTACTGTTGTTACACCCATTTTACAGATGAGAAATTGGAGGCTCAAAAAGGCTAACAAGCCCAAAGTCACTCAGCTTGAAGTGGCAGAGCCAGGATTCAATCAGAGCAAACTGGTTTCAGAGTACGTCCTCTTAATCACAACTATCCTGGGCCAAGGGGATCTCCAAATCGCAAGTCCAAAATTGTTTTCTTAAATCTGCAAAACTTTCACCCTTCTGCATTGAAACAAAGCTTATTACCTCTTATTCTCATTAAAGAGCTTCAAGAACTCTACAACCCTATGTTAGATACAAAATCCATTTGAATTACCAATGTGTATGGAAAGAGGAGTACTAAACATGCTATTTGGATTTAAAAATTTAAGCAAACACAGGGAATGTTATGAAACAGACAAACAAAAAAACCCAACCCAGAAATAACAGTTATTTCACTACTTTTCAAATAGGTTCTTGGACTCTCAAGACACACTTGCTTCTTTTTCAGATCAATAATACTAATCTTATTGTTAAATGGTCTTCACTCTAAACCTAGATATATCCCTCAGATATTTAGTTTCTGTTTAGTTACTATTAAAAAAAAAAAAAAGGACTATAAAGGGAACCAGAAGTTAGAAATTATTACCTGAACAGAATGAACCCAAGTGATTCTACCGCTGCCCTCCGGACATCATCATTGACATCACTTACCTAGGAAAAATTTTAAAGGATGATTACATTATACCGTGCATTCCATTACTAGAATTAACTTATATGAGAGGCTCATATCATTCAAATGTAAATCAGACCTCATTAATATTAGAATGTCTTCCCTCAACTTGGGAAAAACTCATCTGAAATACCCTATTTCAGGACGTGGAAGCCCTTTAAGCTTGGTGAAGTTTAAGAACCAGGGCTACTTCTAAAGATTATTTCAGCTGCACTCTGCCTTTTGCAGGCTACACTGAAAATCTAACCATTCCTTCAGTGTTGTTTTAAAAAAAAAAGTATGTTCTAAATTCAAGCAAAACACAAACATCCACCATTTACAACATACCACATGCTGTACTGATAAAAAACTAAATTAATAATAAATACTATGAGAGGTGTGTATCTCCGGGAAGAAGATAGTAATAGTTCTAAACCTTTTCTGCATGGGAAGATGACCTGAGATTTACCTTCTCCTGGAACCCAGATGGTAGAAACCTACTAAGTTAAGACATATGTACAGTGTCCGTTTCATTACCAGGCAATACTATTGTTCATAAACTCTACTTGGGTTGGGAGGACTAGGAATGGGAAAAGCCTGTTGGAAAACATGGGCATTGGCTTTCCTGTGCAAGGTAGCTCTTGTAATAGGGTATGTTCCATAGAGATACCTGGAAGCTAAATTCATAGGCTATAAAAAGAAGTGGTTTTTATTGTTCATTAGGTTTCCCTCTCCTAGGGTAGCTGCACATACTCATGTGGTCATGTCCCTTAGAAATGAGGATGCCCTTTGGAGCTGGTTTTCAGAAGTTGCCCCTGAATGATATTAAGGACTTCTATTTGTACTGACATACTGTTTTTCTGTTCTATACTTGGTGCTTAGGTTATAGCTGATTTTGTGCAGTGAGTGAGAATCTGAACCTGACATCACTCATGCTAGTCATGCAGTGTGGGTGCTGCAGAAGCCCAGACATTTACTGTCCATCTGCAAACTGTCCTTTCTACCTCTACTCGAGGAAGAGTACTTACAGCAACGTGGAGCAGGCGTCGAATAGCTTTGTTGTTACCCGAGCCACAGTAAGCCATGGCTACAGTGTACATTCCAGATCGTCGAAGAATTGGGTCCTAAGAAGAATAATCTATATCAATCAACAAATTGTCATTTCAAACAGTGACTTCTACAGTCTAACTGGCACAGCTACATCCACCAGGAGAGTTGGTTTTAGGCAAGAAATGAGAAGAATGATTTTGGGGTTGGTAATTTTCTAAATGAATGTGGAAATACAAACTCTTAAATACAGGAGGAATTAACTCCTTTTAATTCACAACTCTATGCAATGTGCCTGTACTGCCTTACACTGACTAGAAGTATCAACTCAAGTCCAATACCAACACTAACTACCTTCTCATATTCAGCTTCCATTTATTAAACAAGTAACAAAGAAGCTTGCTTCTAATTCTACATTGTAACTTGCTTACTTCATTCTTGAGGGCTGAGGGGAGCAGATATGGCATCTGAGAGCTGAGCAAAATAATGAGCAGTTTTGTCACTTAACTTTTAACAGTGACTCTTTTCACCAAACTATAGCGGACAGCATTAGCTACCACTGACTACCCACCACACACAATACCACTATCCAAATAAAATAAAACAAAAAGCAATGAAAAAAACTCACCCAGATAAATAAGTATCGAGACTGGCACTGGTTTTTGATGAAAAAACGAGGTAAACTTTATATCTTATTAAAGGGTTATTAAGTAATTCCAAAAATATTATTTCTAAAAGCAATCAACTTGTAAATTTCTAAAGAACTTCTTTGGATCTGCTTATCTGAAAATTACTGATCTGAAGTCTTAATTTAAAATTCTCAAATTAGTCCTATTAACTTGTTCTAATCAGTGCTCTCCTTTCCTACGTTCCATTAGACTTTATATATATTACATGGAGTATTATCAACACGTATAGCTAGGTGTTCTGATGGGAACAGAGATAATTTCTAATGAGAGTGCTTCTCTAAATGCTGGTGATAAACAGGGTGTGATGAACTACAGGGAGAAAAGGATAAACAATGTATCATCTCACCTTATCCCGGCACAGAGATTCAATGAGAGCATCAGCTTCCTCCATCCTCCCATACATTACTAATGCTATGCCAACTGCAAGACCACGCAGAATCTTCTCATGTTGAGTTTCCTGTGCATAACCGACCATGTCCTCAATAGCCTGGGCATTTTTAGAGCCCAACATAACCAAACCTAGGGCCAGGCCAGCTGCTTCACCTAGTGAGTAAAAAGTAAACATTAAAAAATAAAAATTATGTATCTAAAATCAATGAAAGATAGCTTACTGGAAGCGGCACTTATTATCATCACATATCAAAACAGCCATTAATTCTGGTAGCATTTTTTTCAAACCATTTGATAAAAAGCACATCCACATATTTATAGCTATGTTCCTTTTAAATCTTGATAGATTACCTCATCGAATCCTACAACGATTTCAAAGGAAACATAATGACATTATTCTACGTTACCACCATGCAGTATAGATAGCTCTGAGACTCAAGTATCAAATAGGTCACTCTAATAAATTTCTATTTGCAAAAGTCAGTTATATAGACAGATACACAGGATATGTCATTTAAAAAATCTATGTATCACAAAGCCTATTTTTATGAATTTGACAAACAGGGCAAAATCCACTCCCTTCTACAAGTAATCTATTAGATTTTTAAGAGGCTACAAAATATAAATAGAAAATAAATAAAGTTATATTAGTTAATCCTAGTTTCTTGCTCTGGAAAGAATCACTTACCTGTCACAGCATCATCTTGATAAAGGTTTGTTTTTAGCAAATCATACACATCCTGGCGCGCAGTCCCCATGGCAGCCAAACCAAGGCCCAGACTGCCACCATGTCGAACAATCTAGGGAAAAAGCATGGGCTCTGTTGATTCAGAACACTGTACTTAAAAGTCCAAGCTTTTATTCTGATTTAAAAATATATTGATATTAAACACGCAGAGCAGCTGACCTAGTAAGAATGAGCAAAGTATTTGTGAACCAGCTAGCCAGTGGTAACCTCGGCAATTTCAGTTTCAAAAGAATGATGCTTGCTGATACAAAATAATAAGTTGAGAAATGAATGAAAGTACGAAAGTGGAGGGAGAAGGTACAGCTCTCTTTCAGTAAGTTTACATGAGAAGGGGAGAAATATGATAACTAAGAGGGAGAAGCAAGGGTCAAAGAAAGATATTTTTTAGGACAGGTGAGACCTGAATATACTTACGGGCTGAGGAGAAGGAGCCTGAAGAGAGGAGAAAAGGTTATCTAACAGACCATCATTGTAAGGAAGTGGGAAAAAATGGGGTCAAGGGCAAAAGTAGGTCTTTATTTCAAGAGGGACACTTTAGCAGTCATGTGTCATTTTTGAGTGCACAGTCTCCATTTATAGGTAACAGTACCCCAATCTTGCTCGGAAAATACTCCTCTCCCATTGGTTAGTCTTGGTGGGATTGCCATTTAATAAGCACCCACCTTCCCCTACCCAAACTGTGGGATTGTGATCCAAAACAGACTACTCAGATGCTCTTTCACTAAAATTTTAATCTTTCCTTAGTGAAGTGACCCAAAACCATTTCAAGTTCATTCATCCTGACAGTAGGGCCCTAGAGAGATGATTCATTAGTTCCTGTTATCTAGATCCCTAAAACTGTCCTGGCTCTTAACTTTTGCAAGAATTGGTTTATCTGCTCTTCCTTTAATTATATAAGCTACTTTTGATAAACTCCTTGTTTGAAGTTAATCAGTGGAAGTTTCTATTGCTGGCAACCACAGGAGCTTTGTCTGATAAGAACAGCTGTACCTGAGACCAGAGGAAATAAGGCAAGATATAAATAAATGTACATAGTATTTGTGGATGAGGAGCTTATTAGGTAAGACAGATGATCCTACTGGCCTCAATCTTTTCACTGAAATCAAAGGGCGAAGTTGTCTGGCTTACTTACCTACTCTCCTAATAGCCTTCTAATGAAGAGTCTACTCTAACATAAAAGCTAAAGTCTAAAATCAGAATTCTATTTCAAGGTTCTGTGAAGTAAGAACAAGTTGCTTAGTAAGTTTTTTTTCCAAAGAATTACATTTAAAAAATATAAAATAGCAAATAATAAAGAATTCTGGTTCCTGAGAGAGTTATGCACTTCACTGGGACTTAGTTTCCTATAAAATAACAAAATTAGACTAAATGATTACCATGGTCACTTACAGTTATAATATTCCAAGACTCTTAAATGTGGAAATACAATACCTATTTTACAAATATATGGTACTTTATTCTGTTTGTCACATACAAGGTTTAAAGGACTGAGAAGCACAATTTTAGTTTAGAGAGAAAGAAAGACAATAACCTTAAAAAAAATAATTCCTTAAGAATAGTTCTATTTTTGGAATTTCAAAATCCTACAAAATTTCTATTCACCAAAATATTTTGGCAAGTATGTTTTCCTGGGCTCTTAAGTAACAGAAATTAGTTTTTCAATCAAATACTTACATCATTGCTGGCATTCTTAAGCTGGTTAAGCAGATAGTCAATTATATCACCACCATGATTGGCATGAATGAGACCTAATGCATAGAGACCTCCACCTTCCTGATAGGCTGATCCTGGAGAGGTGTCCTTCGGAAGATAGGTTGCCATTAACTGTAATGCTTCTTTCTCATGACCCTGTAAATTTGAACCAAAACAAAAGTGTAAGAGAAAGTGAGAGTAAAAAATATGTATTTTCTATGACTATTGTCTTCTTTCTAGAAAATTCACTTTCTAAAAGAGGAGGAAATGGGTGTCTCCTCTAGATAACTTTGTAACTCAAATAAGAGGAGAGTTTTAAAAGACCCAATCACATCTTTGTTAGAAACAAGTGCTTTAATTTTTCCCTTCCTTTTATAACATTTCTCCAAATTAACCTTAGTCTATACAAATAACTTATTTCAATTCATACTTTGAGAAATGTCATCTTCATAGGAAAAGGATTTCCACCTTCTACTAAAAACAAACACATAGGGGGATGCCTGGGTGGCTCAGTCCGTTAAGCATCTGCCTTCAGCTCAGATCATGATCCAGGGACCTGGGATCAAGTTCTACATCAGGCTCTCCGCTCAGCAGGGAGCCTGCTACTCCCTCTGTCTGCTATTTCCCCTGCTTCTGTGTGCTCTCTCTCTGATAAATAAATAAACAAAATATTTTTAAAAAATAAAAACTAAAAACAAAACATAGGTATTTTAATTTATTTACTTTATTCTTTCCTATAAGAGGACTAATCCAATTTAACAAAATGTACTTATGAATGATTTACAGTAAACTTTTATTTTTTTGACTCCAGAAATACTGCTTCTGTTATACTGATCAGTATATATTACCTTATGAATTACACCCAGACTGGCTGTCGCTGTAAATTTTGCCCAGTTAGTGGCCCTGGCCAACCATTCCAAGTTATCTCTGTAAGAAAAGAAAATTCAGCAATACTATTGAAATGAATTCCATAAAGCTTTTTTTATAACACTAAAGTCAAAGCATTAAAATTTTACCTTGATATTATAAATCATTTTACTTCATGGAGCTCAAGTTACTGCGGATTCTATTTTACCTCCTAAGTTCTTAGTATTCTGGACTTTAAAAAAATGCATGATTTGTAATTTCATTATGAACAAAAGCAGAATTATATTAATATATTTCATGCAAAAGCCTATAACTTAAGCTCACTAATAAAGGTAACTGATTTTAACTTAAAACAAGCAGACATACACAATAAAAAATGTATAGGGGAGCCTGGATGGCTCAGTCAGTTGAGTGTCCGACTCCTGATTTTGTCCCAGGTCATGATCTCAGGGTTGTGGGACTGAGCCCTGCACTGGGCTCTGTGCTCAACAGGGAGTCTGTTAGGTATTCCCTTTCTCTCCCCATCTCCTCTTGCCCCACTTGTGCACATGGCACGCGTACTCTCTCTCTTTAAAATAGTAAGTAAATACATCTCTGGAAAAAAAAATGTATAAAATAACAAAAATAGAATTTAAAATTCAGGACAGGGGTGCCTGGGTGGCTCAGTGGGTTAAAGCCTCTGTCTTCAGCTCCCAGTCATGATCCCAGGGTTCTGGGATCGAGCCCCACATCGGCCTCTCTGATCAGTGGGAAGCCTGCTTCCCCCTCTCTTTTTCTGCCTGCCTCTCTGCCTACTTGTGATCTCTGTCAGTCAAATAAATAAATAAAATCTTAAATAAATAAATAAATAAATAAAATAAAATTCAGGACAAGTAGGCAAGGGAAGCTCTGCACATCCATGTAACAATGTCAACAGAGTCTCTATTAAAGATGAGTGTAAACCAAAGTGGAAACCTTCCAGTATATTTACCTAAGAAACTGGTCACTGGTAGTCCCACAGTGCATAAAAGAGTTTGCTATAACGGTTGCTGTATGACACACAGAATTCCGTACTGCATCCTACAAAAACAAATAGGTTTTTATCATGACAAAGTATTTATATATATGCAAAGTTGCATGGAGACATATAACCAGAGACCCTGTTTTGTGAAGAAAATATTAATAAACTGAACTGATATTTAAACCATGAATCTTGGATGTTTCTAAATAAAGATTAAATAGGTAGTTTATAAAAACAATCAAGTCAGAGTCTTATCTGTGGTCTTAACTTAAGATCAGTATATTTTAGGCAGAAATTTAGGTAGTAGATTTTCTGTTTTTGAATAGTTTAATTTGCCATTTCTCTTCAGCATCTTTTCTATAGGTCTCCAAGGTATTAGGGTAACCTGAAGAGCAGTGCCCCACCTCTCCTCGCTCTGCACTTCTGGCAGTCACCAAAATGATTTTATTTTTAATAAAACTATATTATAAAACTATAACAAATAATTGTTAGAAAAACACATTGTACAATTCTGTGTCCATTTGCCATTTGTAATTATTAGAAGTTTGAGAAGTATGATTTCATGTTTTATGCAAACACCGACGTAATGAAATAATATACAGCTACAAATAATACACAGCTACAAAAGAAAAGGGTACTGGGTAGTTAAGGTAGAAGGCAGGAAAATGAAGATTTTTCATACTATAAATCTTTTCATATTAAAACATTTTTTGAACCAGATAAACATATTACTTGGTCAAAGATTAAAATTAATATTAGTAATTGTTAGGATCAATATCTCAAAAAAGGTTATAAAAATATCAAGGTAAGAACCTCTGCACTCAAGGAATTTGCAGTTCAATGGGAAAAAAGACACATAAACAAACTATATTAATGTTCTGACCGTGCCATCTGTCCAAGTGCTACATATATGTATTTAAATAAAAAGGCAGCTAAAAATATGAAAATAAAACAAACACCACTAAACTTCCCAAGGAAGGTGAACACAAAAACAGGAGCTCAATAGATATTAATTCCCTCTCTTCTCAACAAATTCAAGGGTTTCTCCCTTCGTTGTATTTTTTAAAAGTTATTTTCTTGATCAAAATAAAATGCAACAAAGTATTCAATAAGAAATAAGTAATTAGGGGGCGCCTGGGTGGCTCAGCGGGTTAGAGCCTCTGCCTTCGGCTCAGGTCATGATCCCAGGGTCCTGGGATCGAGCCCCGCATCGGGTTCTCTGCTGAGCAGGGAGCTTGCTTCCCTTCCTCTCTCTCTGCGTGTGCCCCTCTTGCCTACTTGTGATCTCTATCAAATAAATAAATAAAATCTTAACTAAAAAAAAGGAAAGAAGTAATTAGGGGTGCCTGGGGTGGCTCAATGGGTTAAGCCTCTGCCTTTGACTCAGGTCATGATCCCAGGGTCCTGGGATCGAGCCCCAAATTGGGCTCTCTGCTCAGCAGGGAGCTTGCTTCCCTTCCTCTCTCTCTGTGTGTGCCTCTCTGCCTACTTGTGATCTCTGTCTATCAAATAAATAAATAAAATTAAAAAAAAAAAAAAAGAAAGAAAGAAGTAATTAGGGGCGCCTGGGTGGCTCAATAGGTTAACCCTCTGCCTTTGGCTCACGTCATGATCTCAGGGTCATGGGACTGAGCCCCACCCGTCAGGCTCTCTGCTCAGTACCCTCTCTCTTTGCTGCCTCTCTGTCTACTTGTGATCCCTCTATCTCTGTGTCAAATAAAAAACTAAAATATAAAACAAAAAAAGAAAACTTAAAAAAATTGATCACATTTTAAAAAAAATAAGTAATTTAAAAAATTGTATTAATATTCAACAAAGAAATAAATACAAGAAGAAAGCTTCTATTATAGATGAATTTCCTACCTTTGTGTTTTTTAGAATCATGAGATCTGTGTTATTATTTCGTATTAAGAACTGTAGATGTAACTCAATAGCCATTTCACCACTTAAAATTTTAATCATTTTCAAAGTTTGGTCCTTGGGCTCTGGACTCTGCCAAAATAAATAAACAAACAAGAACGAAAATTCATATATTACTAAAATCCACTAAGCCAACTGTATTTTAACAGCCCTAGACCAGTGAAATTCACAGTCCATACACACACCAAAACTTATATTTTAATAGTAGTATCTAGAAAACTCATATATCATTTATTTGAGAGAAAGAATGATTTATTTCTTTAATAGCTATCACTGAGATATGATACCAGTTTGATGGAAGAATGCAATTCATTCTGAACAAGTTTCCAATATAAAACATTTTAATATTAAAAAAAATCAAAATATAAAGTAACTGATTACTGATGATACACAAGAAAAACAAACTCATAGTTATACAGAACAAACTCATAGTTAAGACAAGAAACTCCCTACTACAAACTAGAAAATCAAAAGCATTTTTAATCAACACATATATATGATCTCATGAAATAACAAGCCATCCAAGTAAAGAATAGTTTACATACCTGATAATCAAAAATCAAAAGTCTTGTTAGAGGAACATTTATATCCACACCCCCTTGTTCCATTCACTATGAATATTAAAAACAACAAAGGCAACTAAAGTGCTCCCCCTACAGTAAGTTGACATTTATTTGTTAGAGGCCATACTTTTGTCTCACCCTGTGACAAGTAATTCAGTTATTCTAGACAGAGTTCAACCTTTTGTAAGCATCCAAGGATTTGATTTCTTCTAAGTTAAATGCTTTCCAGAGTCAGTCCAAAATTTTAGCTTTTTACAGAAGATCTATTTTTATTAAATGACTATAGTATTAAACTTAATATTAAATCCCTTTAAAGGCAAATATATAACACTTTAAAATAAAATATACTGTGGGAATATACATTAATGATAAACTCAACTTAAAAAAACATACTTACCACTTCTGGCGTCTTTCCTACAAGCACACTACCTGTCTTTTCTTCTGTTTCCATTGACTCACTGAAATAAAGAGAACCAAGAGGTACTAATCTGAAAAATTTTTTTGAATAGTGTGTATGGGTGACTTATCAAAATGAAGGTCTGACTCATGTTCAGATCAAATATTTTGCAAGGAAAAAATATTTAAGAATTTCCCTTAAGAAACACCCAAGATTCTATTAAGATGGAGGCAGTCTATAATTTAATTTCTTCCAAATAAATTCATAAAAATACACAAAGCAACTAACCAGGTTAGCATGGACAACAAATACAACAAAACTAGGTGAGAAAGCATCCCCCGCACTCCCAAAACACAGTCAGGTAGAGATACACTGTCACCAGCTACACCAGTTTGAAGTAAAGCAGGTGGGGCCTGAATAGCTCTTAAAACCAACACACCTTCTAAGTCAAAGCATGAAAATGCTGGGCACAGAATCCAAATTAATATGGCAGAAACAAAGGAAAAAGAAAGCCCAAATAAAAGGGAGAAAGTAAACAGACTTAAGAGATCTCAGATCATAAGTCACCATTTTGTTTAAAACTCTGTAACACAACAGAAGAGGAAGTTCTAGAGAGCAGTGAAATTAGAAAAACTATCCTAAATAAGCTTCTTTGCAAAAATTCAGGAAAACTAATTTCAGTAAACATAAGCTACACACAAGGATCAAAGCAAAATTCCATATGACATTAGAAAAGAAAAATTAGCCACCTGAGTGGCTTAGTTAAGTGTCTGACTTGATTTTTGGCTCAGGTCATGATCTCAGGGCTGTGAGATCAAGCCCCACGTTGGGCTCTGTGCTGAGTGTGGAGCCTGTTTAGGATTTTCTCTTTCCCTCTTCCTCTGCCCCTCCCTGCCCTCACAACCTTGCTCTTAGGAAAAAAAAAAGAGAGAGAGAGAGAGAAAGATCATTTCAAAAGAGGTAAAAAACATTAAGAAAATTACGTAAGATATAAAAGAATAAAACATGTCAGAATTAGGAAACTCAGAAATGAAATAAACTAGGGAAAAATTAGAAATGAAGAAAAAAATAATTTTAGAAGATTAATTCAGAGGGGCAAATAAACACAACATGAATAAAGGACAAGGCAAGAAAGAAAAATTTTAATTAACAAGGAATCAACCAAATGCTACTTCCCTAAGATCAGGAATAAAGGATGTTCACTCTAAGGTCTACCCAATTGGAAATCATAGCCAATGCAGAAAAACAAAGCAGGGGGGAAAAAACATGAAAGTTACAAAGGAAAAAGTAAAATTGTTTCTATTCAGATGATGTGATTCCT
Organism: Mustela nigripes; assembly: GCF_022355385.1. NCBI lineage: Eukaryota > Metazoa > Chordata > Mammalia > Carnivora > Mustelidae > Mustela > Mustela nigripes. The sequence goes on along the minus strand of NC_081559.1, from coordinate 38,487,989 downwards.
ATGCAGAAAATTCTATAGGACGATCTATATTACTAGACCTAATTGATTTAAACAAGGTTACGGGACTCAACATTAATATAAAAAATCAATTGTATTTCTATATATTGGCCACAATTAGAAATTGAAATTTAACATACCACTTACAATACATCAAAAAATATACATAGGAATGAATTTAAGAAAAAAATGTACAAAATTTCTGAACTAAAATCTATAAAACGCTGCTGAGAAAAATTAAAAGAAAATCTAAATAAATGAAGAATACTATGCTTATAGATTATAAGACTTGTATTGTTAAGGATTTCAAATTGTTCCAAATTGAAAAGATTCAACACAATCCCAATTAGAATCCTCCCAGTCTTAAAGAAATGCAAGAGATCCAAAACAATCTTGGTGGTGAGGGGGAGAGAAGAGAGGTCAAAACTTTAGGTCTTCATTAACGTAATTTTAAGACTATAAACTTTAGTAATAAAAATATCATGGTACAGCTATAAGGAAAGATGAATAGGTAAATAGAAAAGAACAGAGCAATCTATCAACATATCACATGTCAAACGCTCAAAGGCAATTCAGTAGGGAAAGGATAGTCTTTTAAACAAATGGTAATGGAACTACTGTATATCTGCATATTTAAACAAACTCTACTACTTCACACCACATACAAAGGGTTAAGCTGAGTTCTACCACATACCTAAACATAAAACCTAGAACCATATAGCTTCTGGAAAAAAGTGTAGTAGAGTATCTTTATAACCATTAAGTTTGCAAAGAATTTCTTAGATTGGGATGCATAAAGGAAAATTAGATTATCAAAAAAAAAGCTTCCATTCATCAAAAAATACCACCAAGAAAAAGAAAAGATAAGCCAAAGACTGGGAGAAAATATTAACAATATAACAAACACAGGCGCCTGGGTGGCTCCATCGGTTAAGCATCTGCCTTCAGCTCAGGTCATGAGCTCAGGGTCCTGATCCAGCTTCACATCAGGGTCCCTGCTCAGCAGGGAGTCTGCTTCTTCCTCTGCTTCTTCCCCTGGTTTGTGCTCTCTCTCTCTCACTCCATCTCTCTCTCTCAAATAAATAAAAACTTTAAAAAATAATTTTATAGCAAAACATCACTTTTGTCACTGGAATGAATATTAAAGAAACTGGTAACACCTAATGTTGGCAAACAAATGCTAATATACTGCTGCTGGGAGGGTAAAATGGGCAACCACGTTGGAAAATAGTCTGGCAGATTCCTACCAAGTTAAACATATACCGTTTGACCCAGCTATTCTAATCCTATATATTTATCTAAGAAAAATGAAAACATCTGTCCACAAAAAGACTTGTACAGGAATGTTCCTAAGAGTCCTGTTCTGAAACAACCCAAATGTACATTAATATAATAATATAATAATGAGTAAACAAACTGTGGTATATTCATACAACAAAATGCTGCTCAATAATGAAACGGAATCAGTTACTGATTCACCCAAAAAACACAGATATTCATCATAAATGTGCTGAGCGAAAGAAGCAGAAACAAAAGAATACACACTATATGATTCATTTTTATAAAGTTCAAGAACTGGCAAAACTAATACATGTTGACAGAAATCAAACCAGTGGTTGCCTCAGGGGCACGGGTTGAACTCAAAGGCCAGAAAGGCAGTTTCTGGGACAATAATACAGGTAATGGTTATATGGGTGTTTAGACTGTCAGAACTCATTGAACTGTATTATGAGGATATGTGTATTCTTTAGTATTTAAAAGTATTTTTCCATTAAAAGAAAGAACTGAAGAGCTAAAAAGGATTAAAAGAAAGTGAGAAATAAAGAGGAGCAGAAGATGAGAAAAGAAAATCTAACTTACATGTAATAATAGGGCCCCAAAAAGAAAATTAGAGGGAAGAAAACAAATACTAAAAACTAAAATTCAAGAAAACCTTACCGAGGGCAGGACTATTTCTGGTGTTTTTGAGGACAAGTTAGAAGGCCAGTGAAATCTGAAAGCAATAAGTAAGGAAGAAAGCAGCAAGAGATGAGTTGAGGGCTTTAGAGAGGACAGATCATGTATAACCTCGCAGGCCATGTTCAAGACTTAGAATTTTATATGAAATGTGTTTTGTAAAGTATTGCAGGTTGAGACAGTGATGACATTTAGGGTTCAGAAAAATAACTCTTCCCTGCTGTGTAAACAACTTTAAAAGGAAAAATGTGGCATAAAAGACACTTTCTTTTTTTTTTTTGAGGGAGAGAGAAAGGGAGAGAATCTTAAGCAGACTCCACACCCAGCATGGAACCCAATATGGGGCTCAACCTCAAGATTCTGAGATCATGACCTGAGCTGAAGTGAAGAGTCGGACACTTAACTGACTGAGCCACCCAGGAGTCCCATAACAAAGACACATTTAAATATTTTTAATAAGTAGCCTAAATATTTTCCTTAAAAAAAACCAGGAAAATAAAATCTAGTACTGTATTAGCTTAAGATAAATGTATATTTAGTTTTAAAAGAAGCAGAAAAAGCTGGAAATGTTTCTTACTTTCCAAGTATCTAAAATCTAGCCCACCTAACCCATATGAGTTTTTTTTTTTTTTTTTTAAGTAGGCTCCATACCTAGTGTGGGGCTTGAACCCATGACCCTGAGAGCAAGACCTGAGCATCTGATTAATATACTAAGTCACCCAAGTGACCCACACGTCTGAAATTTTTAATTTACGTGGTTAGGTAGCACATATGCAATTGGCCCTCCCTGTCAATCACTTCCATTTCTTTCTAGAAAGGTCCCTTTCTTTGGTATTCTTTAAGGTGCCCAGCAGAGTGCAAAACAGAGCAATAGCCTTATTAAGACTTTACAACCTAAGAAAACTAATTCTGAAATAAATTCTTAGACTATGTGGTCAATGAATATTCCACCTATTTGCAAAATGAGATAAAGATTTTTCAATTAATTCTGGTGCAGAAAAAGATACTTATACCTGTCTTTCTCTGATCCTGGAACAGTACCCGTATTGGTGGATCCAGGCACAGAAGCAATAGGGGTACCAACAGTTCGAAGATTCTGGATTACAGATGACAAAAACTGCTGGCTAGCACTTTCATACAAATCAAAACAAATCTGATAAGCCATCAGGAGGTTGTCTTCCTTTACCAGTTTTTCTAAGATATCACTCACAGCCTGAGGATCATCTAAGAAAATTAAGCACTGAAATGCAGATAAAGAACAATTACATAATAATTGAAAACTCTGTCTACAAAATACTTAACACACTGACAAACAGTTAATAATACAGGAAACGTTAAAATATAACCACAGGCAAACTGGGGAAGATGAACTGTTCTAGCACTCCATTTCTTTAAAAAAAATTAATTTAAAATTTTAATTCTAGTTCTAGCACTCTATTTCTGATCCTGGCACTAGACAGAGTTTTCCTGAAAATGGCATCTGATTATACCTGGCAATTAGCAGTACTCAGTAACTGGTAGGTGAATGACTCTCAGCTTTTTCAAATCTTACCTGTATTTTATTATCAAGTGCTCCTTAATTTGAATTTTCTGCTTAACCATAAATTACAGGGGTCATTCATTTATTTAACGGACATTGTATCATGCTGGGCCAGAATAAAAGGCACTAAAATGACCATTTGGACATATCTCTCTTCTTACTCTTATGATCTGTCACATGTTTTAATCAAACTATCCAATAAATTTAGGACTTTATTTTTTAAGAATTCAATTTAAATTTTGTTTCCTTAAAGTAGCAAATAGCTAATTTCAAAATGAACACATTAATTAAAGTGTTAATCAAATTAAGAATAGGAAATAATGGAAACAAAATAAATGACCAGTAATAGAGAATGGTTAAGTAAGGCAAAGTACATCCACTAAATGACTACTGTAGAGTCAACAAAAAGTTGGAGCAACAGTTTGTGAAGACTCAGAACATGGAAAAATACTAAAATTGGAAGGATGTATATAATCGATACTATTTGCCTCCAAAGAAAGGAACTTAGGAGTTAAAGTAAAAAAGTGGAAAGACTTCACTGTATACCCATTGGTTCTTTTCAAATTTTGAATCACAAGAATGTTCAAAAAAATGTATTTTAAAATGTGAAAGTTTTATAAAGCTTTAAAAGGACAATAAATAAAACAGCTAAAAAGAAATAAAATTGCCTCTGAGAAATAAAACTGATATACATAGGTAAGCAGAGGACTATGATTTTTCATGTGTTTTAAAATACAACAACAAAAAAAACGATTAAAAACTATTTAGAATATTTAGAAGCAAACAAAACTCCAAAGACTATAGAGATTAAAGTGAAAAGAAATACACTAAAATGTTAACTTTGGGTGAAATAAATGATTTTTCTTCCAGTCTTTCCTGTTTCAAACTTGCTTCAAAAAGCATTTAAAAAAGGATGCGTTACTCTAAATTTTAAAAATGTATAGAGAATGACTATAAAATAGCATGAGACTATATTACAGTGAAAAAGTAACAAAACCTGTGATACAATACTATGCTCTAAGCAGAATATAAAAATTTATACAGTATGGTAATTGTTAAAAAGCAAACTTCACTTCCAGTCAAAAAAATCCAATGCAGCCATTAAAATGTGCTAATAAATGAAAGAAAAAAACCTATGCATATCTTTGAGAAAAGGCCTGGGGAAAGGGAAAGATACACTTGGCATTTTCTGGACCATCTTAATTTTTAAAAATGTGCAAGCAAATTCATACATGAAAAGAGATAAAATATACCTAAATGTTTTGGTTCTGTTTGGGTAATAAAACCAAAGATCATTTTTACATCTGAAATTCACTTTAGAATGACACAACATACATACTGTTTTTACCTCTTCTACCTTTTATTTTTTCTTTTAACCTAGTTTCCAAAATTTCTTTAAATGGTTGCAATACTTTCAAATATAAAAAGAATACACAGAATGCATGAAAACATAGCAGTTTTTTAGTTTTGTAAGATTGCTTCTTACCAGTAAAAAAGAGTGTAAGTGTACACCTTAATTGTCACAAGCTGTTGTGAAGATCAACTGAGATACACGCATGATACCATTAGAGGTACACAATGTAACGTAATGCAATATAATGCAAATATCACAGCCCAGCACTGCGGCATAAAATAGTGTGATAGGAAGTAAGATAACATCATGTAATATAAGTACCTGACAAACATTGATGAAATCGGGTTTTTCCAGGTTCATGTAGATTTTAACTAGAACCCTTAGTACCTTATTCCGAAATTGTTTATTCTGCATTAAAGACATGCAGAGCTTGAGGCTATAAGCTAGCATTCCTGGGACATCATTCTGAAAGATAGAATTTCAAGATACATCATTATCTGGTTACTGATGCATTGTGTTTATTTGGTAATCAAATTATTTTCATCTACATTCTTTAGTTATTTTAAGCAGTCAAACATTTATCTGCAATTTAAAAAAACAGAACTTAAAATTCAACATTTTAGATTAAAATCTTGAAGAAAATTACTTATTTTCCTGTTTTCATGAAAAAATGGGTTGAAAACAATATTTAATGATCATCCTGAATCCTTACTATGTCAAGACAGAACACTATAAAAGAGTGGTGCTGTTAATTATTAAAAAAAGATATATACAACTGTCTATATACCAAGTGGTTACATTTTTCATAAAACTGAAAACTGACTACTGAAGTCCTTCATCCTTCTGTCTCCAATCTTGCTAGTCCTCACGTCTTGCTGCCTTGCCTATACTTGAGAGCCAGGAACACCGCAGGATAGAACTATTCTCCAGCTCTGAGTGACTCAGGCTTCAGGTGCTGTCACATCTAGCGGGTGCTCTTCCTAAGGAGATTCTGACTCCAGATTATGTATATCTTGCAGTTCTCTGAAGCATCTTTAGTATCTGAGATAACGACCTATAAAAGTCCCTTCAACATAAACAAGCATATTGAAGAGCTATGGGAGTATTTCTCAAAAAGCAAGTTGTGACCCATTAATGAAATAAACTTTATGGGACCAGCATTTTTGATGAAATACAATTTTAAAATATCAGTTATATCAGAAGTAGTGAAAGTAGGTACTGTTTCATAAAACTTAAGTCATATCCACATGCTCTGGGATGCAAACTAAGATGGATTTCTTACTCTGCTTTGTTCTTTTTTTTTTTTTAAAGATTTTATTTATTTATTTGACAGAGAGAAATCACGAGTAGATGGAGAGGCAGGCAGAGAGAGAGAGAGAGGGAAGCAGCCTCCCTGCTGAGCAGAGAGCCTGATGTGGGACTCGATCCCAGTACCCTGAGATCATGACCTGAGCTGAAGGCAGCGACTTAACCCACTGAGCCACCCAGGCGCCCTGCTTTGTTCTTTTTTTTGAACACTGCGTATCTTTACTTTATATTTTTATTTGCTCATCTGCCTATTCCTCCAGTGGATTGTTCCATCTCAGAAGAAACTTTGTTGGTGTCATTTCCCACATCTCCAATACCTAGAACAATGTCTGACTGAGTAGACACCCAAAAGTATTTGTTAGTGAATGAAAACAAGTATTTTAATTCTATTCACTGGAACAAAGGGAGAGGCTACAATTGCCCAAAAAATGAAACCAAGTAAAACAAGGTTCAATTCTATCACATTAGGTCATTTACTCATTTAAATCTTGTCACTGCTGCTGAACACAGATATTAACTAACAAGTAACACAATTAATTAATCACCATACTGTTAAACCCTATGAAAAAACATAAGGCTCCAAGAGATTAACAGAAGATTTGGATCTAGTCTTTGTAGTAGGGGTAAAGAAGGATATCGGGCTGGGAATCAATGGATCTGTAAACCAGTGACTGTTAAGCTGAACTCTCAATCTTGAACAGGAATAAAGCAGATAAAGAAAAGAAAGGGTATTTCTGGCACAGGCAATACTTCTGGTAAGGGGAATGGAGCAGGGTACATCTAGGAACCGAGGCAAGGCTGCAGTGCAGAGAGCCAGCTCATGGAGACAGACAGGCGGCGAGGCAGACCAAGTGGGTGTGAAGCTCAAATGTCCATTTAACTCAGTCTTGCACCTTACTGACCATCTCCTTACACTGATTTACTACAACTATCATAATTATTAGAAAACACCCCAAACCAAGAATCTAGTCTGTAATTTTAGCCATAAAACTAAACTAAAACTAAACTAAAAATATAAAATAGCATTCTAACAGTTTATCAGTATAGGCTTCTTAAAAAGGGCAGGATAATTAAAACAACTTCCCCATGTACGACTACAAAGTAATGAATGTGGTAAGATAAAAGCAGGTACTTGATGACCACAAAAGACAGCCAAGGTTCATACATAAACATGAAAAGAAAATATCTGGCAAAAGAGCACTTTATTATTCCTAAGATTTTCTCTTCACTACCCATGGTTTTTAGTTTTAATGACTTGCCTTGCCAATTCCCCATCAATAACAATCTCTAAAATCACATCATCTACCTACCGACTCCAATATAGTCTTCTCAAAGACATCCAGTCTTCGTGTCTCCAGAGCAATACCAATAGCCTGCTTATACTTGTGATCGTCTAGACATCGCTGGAACATTTTATTTACAATGCCTTCCAATCTCTGGTCAATTGGCTTTTTTTCACCTTCAGGCAAATCTGCATTTTCCACACACTGCTTGGTGTAGTGATCAATGCATTTTGCTATGAGGAAAACAAAATAACGAATCATCTTATTAACAGGGCTAAACTACTAGAAAAGACAAATGCCTACATTTTTTAATCATAAAAATTTATGGGATAACTACAGAGTAATAAGCAAATTAAAAAAATTTTTAACTCTAGATGTTATACATTCAAATTAGTACTATTCCCTTCGTAACAATTATACTGGAGGGTTTACAAACTAATCCCAACAAGGCTGACAGTATTCAAAACATTTCTTTGTATTATATTTTGACCATTATATAACTCAACTGTACTGCTTATTAGACAGCGTTGGCTACAAACAGCTACTGTTTTCACTTTCAAAAACAAATACTTGCTATTACTGAGGATATTTAAAAAGACCTATTGTAAAAATTATCACAGAGCAATAAATTATTAGACTTCCTCAAATTAGTGAAACTAACTAATAGCTTAAGACAGTAGAGGCCTTGTCTAAATCATCTTCCTAAAATACTGGTGAATGACCTGAAATGTATCACAGATTCCAAAGGCAATTCCAAAGATTTCCAAAAACCTTTCCAGCAACTATAGCAAATCTGTTGAAATACTGTTGCAAAGTAAGGTAGGTGAAATCTATGCAATCCCCACTCGCAGCCCCCCACCCCCACTGACACTGCCAGTCTTAAAATTCACGCAGCGATATTATCTACATGCAGGCTTTGGCTTTCATATTACACAATGATTTGACTGAATGCAGCAGACAGGGCAACATACTGAAGGGGGCCAATAGGATAGTTGTTGAGAAATATTTAAGTTTGTTTACAATTCACACTACTTTACAATCACACTTTAAACTTATTAGGAATAACCAATAAAGGGAATTTCCCTAAGCCTTCTTCCACCCTCATAAGGAAGACAATTACCCAAGTGAATGACCTAAAATAGTTATACTCCCTATAACTCATTGACTTGTTACTGTCCCTTTCAAAAAGAAAGGGTACATGGACAAAATTAATTAGTCAAAACTACAGCCCTGGGAAACAAATGATTTGAATTAGCATAAAGAATTACTGGTCCACTAGATGGCCCAAATTAAATGGATCTGTATTTTGGGAAAAACAGAATCCTTTTACAAAGTGGAATATATCACATTCAGAGGCCATCCAGACAGAACTATGAAAGTTTACATACAGTTAATAAGGACAAGGTGGCAGTCACAAGGCAGATCTTAAACAATCCAGGTTGCAGAAAATCTTTAGCAGGCCCTAATAGAACGTTTTAAACCAAACGTAGTTAAGTGAGGAAACATTACACCTACTCTACCAGAAAAGAACCTCAGAATTACAACAGTTGGAGAATTTTCCTTAAATTGTAACTGAAGGGGAAAAAAAATACCTCCTAGGTTTCAAATGAGATTCCTGCTTTCACTTACCAAGTTTATATCATAACTATATCCCAGAATCTAGTCTCATTCCCAGCTGAACTCTTTTTAGAACAGAAAGAAAATTTACTAGCCTTGAATTTTCTGGATATATAATATTCATTAAGATTCTAGGAAGTCTTTCTCAAATTCTATTTTGTGGATCTCCTCACAAATTTCACTGATGGTCAAAACAATCCATTCCTTATTAAAGATTTTATTTATTTATTTGAGAGTGCGCAAGAAAGCACGAGTGCATGCACGGGTGAAGGGGAAGAGGGGGAGAGGGAGAAAGATTCTCAAGCAGGCTCTGCGCCTAGGTTTGATCCCTCAACCCTGAGATCAAGACCTGAGCCAAAACCAAGAGTTGGGACACTCAACCGACTGGACCACCTAGGTGCCCCCAAAATAATCCATTCTAAAAGTCCCTACAAAACTAGAAGGGTGAACCCCACTGCCACACAAAGAAAAGCAAACAGAACTGGTCTATTTATCAACAATTGCCTTCTACAAGCTAACATGATACATAGCATTTAGAGAGCGGGAAGGCATCTACCACATTATAGTACCTTATAGACCAACAGCCCTGTTTAAAACGTGATCTGGAAAAGAGTAGCAATGCACATTATTGTAGAAAAAATTATCAGTACTCAGCAAAAAAACCCTTGAAATAAGAGAAGAGAGGTTAAGTGTATTTAACTCCCCATTTCTAACTCGATATAGAGAAAGTGTTCCATGTTTCAAATGTTATGGTCTATTCTTTAAAACCACTCGTTCTTTCCATAAGATTTACAGATGAAAACTCCAATTCAATGAGCCCCCAACAGCAGTAAGTTACATGCAACATTTTCACACCACCATGGCAAAAACTTTAAAATCATAAATGCAGAATTCTAGTTAGAACATCAGAAACATCTCAAAGTATCCCTTCGGACCAGTTTGTGCAGCACTTTCCAATTTCTGAAAGAGGATATCAAAGTTTTCTTTCTAAGGGTTCAGGTGAATAATGCAGACCTCTTCTAAATCAGCAATTAAAAAAAGATCTCCATTGCACACCACTGAGAGACATACCCTTGGGCTCTCCATAACTATGACCAAAAGCCTGAAACTCCTACAGACTTGTCTGATGGGTATATAGTCTGTTCTTTCACCTACTAGATTAGGAATTTTCAAACATTTTTTAAAGCTACAAATCTTTGAATAAAATATTACTTAGTTATAGTTTAATTTACAAGATAAAGAGCCCAAAGTCTTGCCAGTATGCTATTCTCCACTTCAAAAATGAAGAAACAAAGGAAAAAATGATGGTTGCTAGTAGAAACAATATGGATTTTAAAATAATCCGGAGTTTTAAATTCTGACTCTCCTATTTAATGGTCATGTGTCTCTATCATCTCGAAACCCGAGTTTTTTCATTTGTAAAACAGGGAAAGCACCTTCCTTATGGGACAGCTGTAAAATAAACCATGCCATGAAGAATGAGTGGCACAGTGCCTGGCAAATGGAGGTAGTCAATAATGATTTCCAGTATTAGAAACAGCTCTACAAATTGCTGCCCTTTAGTTTGTTACTCATAATAATCTAATTTTTTTATAGAAAAGAATGCTCATTGGAGTAATAATAACTACCTTTATGCTGATTAGGCTAAGATAACTACCTTTATGTGATTAGGCTACTTCTGATTAATTTCTTAGATTCATTCTTAAAATGTTTTTTGAGGTGTCTTGACTATAACTTACTAATGTCACTGTTCATTATGCCAAAAAAAAAAAAAAAATCACAAAATTGGAAGGCAGATCTAAAAACTCAGCTTGCATAAGATTATAGGTCTGTGAACTTCCAATTAAAATTAAATTTGGCAACAGCAAGAAGTAATTCAGGAAAAAAATGTTATATGCACTACAGCAAGAAAAAAGCCAAAATAAAGCTTTACCAGATAGAAAATAATTACCTATAATAGTTTCCACGTATTCAGAGTTGTCATTGACATTGAAGAGGTCACCAGCTCCAAGTGCATAATTCAGAGATTCCTCAAAAGCCCCAAGGTGATAAAATACTTTAGATGCCACTAAGGCCGCAAACTGCCGACTCCGGAAACCTTCATCTTCATACAAAACTTCTCTGAAAGAAATTAGGAAGTATAAGCCTAGCTCAAACTAGTTTTCCTTTAAAAATCCTAAATTTAAATATATTTAGTAGCAGCACATTTCTAAGTGAATTAATAAGCCACATGACCCACATCCACAGATAATTAGTTGATCTACTTTAATCCAATTTACAGAAATAAAATAATTTCTTACATTTTATCTACAGACTCAGAAATTTCTGCCCAGAAGTCATTGACTACTGCATTCAACTTGTGTAGTGCAAATTCCTGTAGAAGATAAAAATAAAATACAATTTTTTACAAAAAAAAAAAGGTTCTGACAAATCAATGGCCAAATTCTCAATCATATTTACTAAAATTTTTAATCTATGACAAATACAAAAATGTACTGACTTGTGTTTTCTCTTGGGTTTAAAGATTTCCTTTCTGTTTTGTTTGTTTGTTTTTAAAGATTTTTTTATCAGAGAGAGAGGGAGAGAGAGCGAGCACAGGCAGACAGAATGGCAGGCAGAGGCAGAGGGAGAAGCAGGCTCCCTGCTGAGCAAGGAGCCTGATGTGGGACTCGATCCCAGGACGCTAGGATCATGACCTGAGCCGAAGGCAACTGCTTAACCAACTGAGCCACCCAGGCTCCCTTCCTTTCTGTTTTTAATCATAAAACATTAGACTAGCCATAGTTCATTCCTTACCATAATAAGCATCTTTCTTCTCTGTATATATAAAATTAATTACTGGATATAAGTAAATTGAGGTGTATAGAGCCACTTTAAATATGTGCCATTTTAGTCAAATACAAATAATTTAAAAATATGTGACACAGAATAAACAATTTTTTTGTGCTTTCCTTTGATAAAGAAACAAGGGTGGGTGGGGAGTGTACTGGTGCCATAATGAGAATTATTTACCTTAGCTTTGTTAAACTCTAGGGAAAACCAATATGCTATTTTGGCAATAGCATATTGCCAAAATACTGTTCTGGGGTGGGGGACTAAATTTGAATGGCTACAGACTGGGTAAGACGGCTATATGGAAAATACACAAATATGGCTCAATTCAAAGTTTCACAGCACTCAAATTAACCCCAGTTAATTTTTCTTCAACTCATACCTTAAGCTGTGGTTCTTCCTCATCCAGAAGAGAAATAATTCCAGCTGTAAGATAAAAGATATATCATAATTATAAAACATACGCTAAGATAAAAGATACTGCTTAGTCAAAAATATACCATAATTGGAAAAAGTAAGTATTTTTTGAGAAGTGACTTCACTAGAAGAATGATTATTCTTTAAAATTGTAAATGTTTATGGGGTGCCTGGGCAGCTGAGTCACTAAGCATCTGCCTTCGGCTCAGGTCATGATCCCATGAATTGAGCCCCACATTGGGCTCCCTGCTTGGTGAGAAGCCTGCTTCTCCCTTTCTCACTCCTCCTGCTTATATTTTCTCTCTCACTGTGTCTCTATCTGTAAAATAAAAAAAAATCTTAAATAAATAAATAAAATTGTAAATGTTCCTATTTCAAAGTTTAAGAACTGTGTTATCAAACCCTCATGACACCACCAAAATCACATTTACCAAATTCAGTGGTTTTCAAAGTGCAGTCCTTGAACCCACAGAATTAGCATTTCCTGGGAACTTGTTAAAAATGCAAATTCTTGGTCCCATCCTAGATCTACTGAATTATAAATTGTGGGGATGGGCCACAAATTTTCCTTGTGATACTGATATTACAGTTGGAGAATCTTTGGCTTAGCGTACTAATCAAAACTTTCCTAGACAGTTTTAGAAAAAACTTATTCACACAAAATGAATCAAGAGTTATAAAATTATTTACAAAAAAAGGTATAGTCATCAACTCCATAGAGTAAAATATATCAATTATTTCAATATGCCTATATTAAGGCACCACTTTTATATCACAAGTAATCTAGAAGGTATGTTAAATGATGAGCTATCTTGTTCTGACTTCCACTTATCCAAGCACAGTGTTCCCCACATGACCTTGAGGTGTTAGCATATGTTGGAAAGTGAAGGATACTGAAAAGAATACACCTGGTCATATACCGAAGGGATTTTTGGGAAAAATATAAGGGAAATTACGTCCTTAAACCACAAAGAAACAAACATCACAAAAAAACAAAGAAAACTAAACTGTAGCTCTGAGATACATGTTTTCCATATAGATCTTAAAGTCATTCTGCAACACTGAATTCAACCTGTGAGTTGAGGGGCACCTGAGTGGCTCAGTTGGTTAAGCATCTGCCTTTAGCTCGGGTCCTGGGATCAAGTCCCACTCTAGACTCCTTGCTTGGTGGGAGCCTGCTTCTCCCTCTCCCTCTGCCCTCCACTCCCGCTTCTTAAGCTTGCTCTCTCTCTCTCTATCTCTGCGTCAAATAACTAAATAAAATCTTCTCGAAAAAAAGATAAAAGAAACTGTGAGTTGATTAAAAAGCATCACGACAAATTTACTTAGGAGATGTAACCATTTTTTAAAAAGATCTTATTTATTTGACAGAGTGAGACAAAGTGAGAGAGGGAACATAAGCCGGGAGAATGGAAGAGGGAGAAGCAGGCTTTCAGGTGAGCAGAGAGCCCCATATGGGGCTTGATCTCAGGACCCTGGGACCATGACCTGAGCCAAAGGCAGACACTATGGTTCTTTTGCTGAGCCACCCAGGTGCCCCAAGATGTAGCCATTTTTAAATGGTAAGTGTAGGTTTGCCAAGTAGCTCCAGCAGTCTTGAGAGAGCCATACAGCAAAGGATACAACATTTAGCCAACAAAAGTACACCATGGTGTTGGCTAGGGCATACTACTATTCTAAAAGTATAAGAGTAGACAGAAAGAACTTCTTGGTACTCTAGTCTGGTACTCTAGTCCAGAAAAGAGAGGCTAAACTGACAGAATGCAGAGAAGACAGATTAAAAAATGTAACAGGGGGCGGGTGTGTGTGTGTGTGTGTGTGTGTGTGCCTGGGTGGCTCAGTGGGTTGGACTGCTGCCTTCAGCTCAGGTCATGACCTCAAGGTCCTGGGATGGAGCCCAGCATCAGGCTCTCTGCTCAGCGGAGAGCCTGCTTCCTCCTCTCTCTCTGCTTGTGATCTCTCTCTGTCAAATAAATAAATAAAATCTTAAAAAAAAATGTAATGGGGGGTTGAGCGTTTGGTGAACTAGTAAAATGGAACAGATGACAGAGAATAATGCTTTAAATGTGGAACAGATTATAAACAGCAGAACACTTCATCAACATACTAAAAATGCTACCCACTGCCTATCATCAATCAATCATGTATCTGAATTGCTTTTACCAAAAGAGGTGATGAATTTCTTACACTCTCCTGTTTGGTATCACTTATGGCTAATTTGTTACATGGTTGTCCTGGCTTAGAAATACTGTCTTTGTTCATGGAACACAACTAAATCAAATAAATACTCTACACTCCATATTATTTCCCATCTTAAAAACAAAACAGAACTTTCCTTTGGATGGCGGGAGAGGAAGGTATACAAGGAATGTGAAAAGTCTGGGATGCTATAAAAATCTCTTCTGCCATAATAAAAAGAAAGCAGACATTATGTAAACTTGTTCAATCATTTATAGTAACATTTGGATGTTATTCATAAATACAGAGGTACGTTCCAGTTATAAGTTGAAAATCGCTGTCTCCAAGGATAAGGAAGAGGAAATGAGTGGGGGATTACTATCTTAAAGCTTTTTAGCATAATTTCCCTTTATGTGCCTATATTATGTTACAAACCCACAAAACACCACTCATCTCACATCTCTCTCCTGCAACCACCGATCTCTCTCTCTCCACTCCCTTCTGCTGACAAATCTTTTGAAAAACAGTATGTGTTCACCTCTTATTCACCACTATGTTCTTAGTACCTAGCAAATGACTAGAGAATAAACGAAAGAATTAGCTGATGAATCCATACCAAAACTGTGAGGCTAGCTTGTTTAGCACCTGGGACAGATCCTAAGCCACTGTGAGCCACAGAACAGGAAACAAGGTGACAAAATGTTTTGGGCAAAGGCTGGTAAGTAATCCAGTAAATGTAAAAAATACACACTCACCACAAATATACTATATCACCACAGCATCTCAGAATAGTATCTTAAAGATCATTATTCTTGCCACTCCCAACAGGTTTAAATTCTATCATATTCCCACTAAGTATTTTTTCAGGCTCTCCTTAAATACTCTAGGGATTAATTTATTGATTTCATTAGTTGATTCCTTCGTTCTAAATATACTTCTGAACTTCTATCTGCTTGACAGTGCTCTAAGAATCATGAAAACAAGTCTGCTGCCCAAACTTGTGTCTACAAAGAGACAGTAATCAGGTAAGTAAACAAAGTAATCGCAGGGCTGTGGTGAAGGAAGGGGACAGCTAAGGGGAAGAGAGGCAGGCAGCATATTTTAAAAGAATGATCAGGAAAAACTAATATTGGAATTGGGACTAAAGATTGAGAAGCTAAGGGAAAACTTGAGGAAAAAGAGTCTAGAAAGAGGAAACAGAATGTGCAATGGTCCTGAGGTTGGGAGAGAAACTGACATATTCAAGGAACAGAAAGAAGGCCAGTATGAATAGGTTATAGTGAGTGAGGAAGACAGTAGTATAAGACAAAGGGGGAATCCAATGAAATAAGTCTTTGGTTAAAAGTCTGGATTTTATTCTAAACACAATGGACATTCCTAAAAATGTTAAGCAAAAAAAAAAATGACATGTGATTAAAGTTTGAAAAAAATTACTCTGACTACAACAATTAGAATGGACTGTATGAAGATAACAGTGGAAAAAACAAAATCTTGAGGCCGTTACAGAAACCCAGGCAAAAGATAAAGGTGGTCTGGGCTAATACAGAGCTGTGGCAATGGACAGATGTTAAACAGAAGGAACTCTACATTTACAAATGGTAAGAAACTTCACCCTCATTTTACCTTTAGAGAGCTGTGACTGGAAAAACTCTTTTCTATTTGAACTAAAATTCATCTCATTTGTACCCCCCGGGGGACAAAAGTCTAATTCCAGGTAGAGGTGACACCTCTTGAAATCTTTGAAAATAGCTTTATATCTCTAGGGTCTAATTCCTTTCAGCAACCCTCACAAATACATGGGTTTGAGCGCTGTACAAGT
Organism: Mustela nigripes; assembly: GCF_022355385.1. Lineage (NCBI taxonomy): Eukaryota > Metazoa > Chordata > Mammalia > Carnivora > Mustelidae > Mustela > Mustela nigripes. The sequence goes on along the minus strand of NC_081559.1, from coordinate 38,471,688 downwards.
ACAAGTTAGTCCAAGCAAGTCTGTTTACAACAAAATACTTGTGGGACAAGCGTAGATAAACAGGACGAGAAAAGGGTGTGTGAGAAGGCAAGCAAAACAAAAAACAAAAAACAAAAAACAAAACAAAACACCAAGGCTGTGGACACCTATATGCAAATCAATCTTTGGGGGAGATGGGGGCTTAACAATTCTCCACTGGATCCTTGAAGCTTATCTCATCTCCATGTCATCGTCCAGATCTACAAATGCAATGATTAAATGTAAGAAAACCGCTCCGCACATCCATGAATTCATTCTTCAATGCAGAACACGTACTGAGCCCCTAGCCTCCAAACTACAGACACATGATCATTATAATGCAGCCTTCAAGTGCTGTCTTCACCGGACACAAAAGTTTTCTGGGCGCCTGAACTGAATACTCGTGGAACAGCCCCACAAACAACCCGCCTCAAATGTAATTTCCGATTTGACTCCAAGGAGAATGGAGCCGGGGCCGGGGCTGGAGCCCTTCTGTAGTAGTTAGGCTGCCCTACCCGCCGACCACACCGGGGGTCAGCCCATCCTAACCAGATGCGAGGGAAGAGCTGGAATCCGACGGCCCCAGGGCCACCTTCGGGAGGGACAGAAGTGAGGACGCCCCCCTGCCCGGCGGTGGGGATCGGAAAGGGCCCAAGAAGCCCCTCGGGTCCGGGCACGGGGGTGTGACTGGGGAGGGATGCCCAGGCGCTCCAGCCCGCGCGATCCCCCCGAGCCGGAGGTCATCGCCGGGCCCTGAGAGGCCGGGCCCAGACCTCCAGCCCCCAGAACGGGGGGTGGGCCGTGGGCAGCGAGGGGCCGCGCAGGCCGGCGCTCTGCCGGGAGGTGCCCAGTCACCGGCCCTGACTCAGCTAAAAGCCGGCGTGGCGGCTCCTCCCTTTCGGCGCCGGGAGCGGTCGCACTCACCAGCTGAAGTGATCATGGCTGCGTCCCGCACGCGCCTGCCCGCTCGCTCGCCGTCCCGGCCGCGCTGTCTATCTGTCAGCTCCGGGCCCGTCCGCTCCGCCGCGCCTCCTGGCTCCCCCGGTGCGGTGCTCAGTCAGTAGCCTCCTCAGGCCGCCGGCTCGCTCCTCTTCCAGGACCCCGCCCGCCCCGGGGCTGCCCGCCGCCCCGCCTGTCGCTCGGTGCAAATTCTCCGGCCCCGGCCTGCGGTTTTCTGCGCCGTCACTGTTACCCCGGCCCTCGCGAAAGGGTGCACGGAGAGCTCCATGTTTTCTCTGACTTTCCTCGAGGTCCAACATTCCCGCCGGGGCGCGGACCCTCTTGGGCACCTGCGATCAGGCTTGAGGATAGCCACCCCCAGAAAGAGGACCCCATTATCACCCGCCATTGCTCAGAGAAAGGGTTCTGCGGGCAGGAGCTCATGGTGCTCGCAGCACCACCTGCTGCTTCGGCGGTCTCTCTGCATCGTTCCCCGCCCGTTCGCCCGCCAAAGCTGCGGGGATAGGAGAAAGGCAAAAGAGGATGTCTTAAGAAAATGAGTTTCAGCGTTTTTTAAAAAGCAGAATCCGTCTTCAAAAGAAATCCTCACAGAAATGCTTTATTATCATAATGAATCCCTAAGTAATCACTCGTTCATAATAAAATTGAACAATGATAATTTTCGTTTTACATCTGGAATAGTTAATACTGTATGTTGTTTAAAAGAAGCGCGAGGGGCGCCTGGGTGGCTCAGTGGGTTAAGGCCTCTGCCTTTGGCTCAGGTCATGATCCCAGTGTCCTGGGATCGAGCTCCGCGTTGGGCTTTGTGCTCTGCAGGGAGCCTGCTTCCGCCTCTCTGCCTACTTGTGATCTCTGTCTGTCGAATAAATAAAATCTTTAAAAATAAATAAATAAAAGAAGCGCGAAAAGATTTATAATGAAGGACGCCTGGGTAGCTCAGTGCGTTAAGCGCTGCGGCTCAGGTCAGGATCCCAGAGTCCTGAGATCCCTGTGGCGAGTCCCCTCCCCTTTTCCCTCTCTTGGGGATGTGCCCTCTCTTTCTTTCTCTCTCTCTTTTTCTCTCTCAAATAAATAAATAAATAAATACTTTAAAAAAAATGATATATAGTGAAAGTGTTCCATAGAAAAAAGAGCTTCCCATTCTTGCCTTCTAGGCGTCTAGTTCTTCTTCGCCCCCATAGCAACAGGTTCTTGGTTTTTCTTTATCTTTTTTAAATAAAGATTTTATTTACTCATTTGAGAGAGAGAGAGACAGCACTAGCGAGAGTGAGCACAAGTGGGAGGGAAGGGCAGAGGGAGAGGGAGAGGGAGAAGACCGCACCCCATTGAGCAGGGAGGCCTAGGTAGGGCTCCATCCCAGGACCCCAGGATTGTGACCTGAGCCTAAGGCAGATGCAGAACCAACTGAGTCACCCAGGCGCCCCTCCTGGATTTTGATACGTCTGATTTGAAATGGTAATGGTGATGGCTACCAGCTTCAAGAGCCAATCTACTTCAATAGTCAGTACTGAGAAAGGCTTGACAAAGATTAGAGACAGATGGTGGTGATTTTTTAAAATTAATTAATTTATTTGACAGAGATCACAAGTAGGCAGAGAGGCAGGCAGAGAGTGAAGAAGGGAAGCAGGCTTCCTGCTGAACAGAGACCTTGATGCGGGGCTCGATCCCAGCACCCTGGGATCATGACGGGAGCCAAAGGCAGAGGCTTTAACCCACTGAGCCACCCAGGCGCCCTGATGGTGGCGTTTTTAAGCCACTAGTCTTGCACCATCAAGCTACTCATCGGTTAGATAGCAATTACTAAAGATTATTTCTGAAAAAATAAATAAAGATTATTTCCGCAGCCTTGTCAAAACAATGCAATCTACTGGCACAAGCAATATTTTGTGCTTGACTTAAAATTTGGTTGATAACACATTGGAGTGAATGTGTGAATTTTTAAAAAATTAGTATTCTAGAGCTAAGGTGGTTAAAATACATCAAATATAATTATTAAACACTTCTGAAGAACCTGTAGATCAGATTAGAAGGCACTACTCTGAGAGGTGTGCACAAAAAAATAAACAGTTATCTGGGAGTATGGTTTCACAAAGGCACTTTGGCCCATCCCTCACATGAAGACACCTGCATGCCCGAAAATTCTAGAGAAATCACACGTAACAGGCGATGGAAATGAGTGGAGCAGGCAGAGTGTAAGGAAATGGTAGCTCAGCAGGAGGGGGTGTGGCAACTAAGAAGCAACAAAAGAAGAATGTGTGGTCCACTAAAAGAGAGTAGTGGCTACTTCTTCTGCTGTTGCTGTGCGGAACTACTGGGGCACCTGGGTGGCTCAGACAGATAAGCATCTGACTCTTGATTTCCACTCAGGACATGATCTCAGGGTCATGGGATGGAGCCCCACAGTCAGGCTGCACTGGGCATGGAGCCTGCTTAAGATTCTCTCTCTTCTAAAAAAAAAAAACAAATACACGACGCTCTTCTTCTCTTCTTGCCCTCCCCCGCTTCATGTACTCTCAATCTCTCTCTTTAAAAAATAAATAAATAATTTAAGCAAGTAAGTGTTGGCAATTAATTAAAATAGTTTTAAAACAAGAGAAGACCAGGTGCCACATCTGCTCTTCAAAGAGAGGATATTATGAGACGATCCTCATGTGTCTGGCTTGGATACTTGGCTTTTAACTTCCCTGAAGCCCCAGGGGAACCCGGTGAGGGGCCTCTCTCTTCCTGTGGATTCTGTTCTTCCACCTGGACAGCTGTTCCAAGCCTGAGGTTTCTTCATCTCCATTTAATTGTATACTCTTTAGCCACAGCGATCTTTTCAAAACTCAACTCTGACCACTGCCTCTGCTCCTTGAAACCTTCAGCCCTCATCCTGGGCTCTATTCTTATGCTTCTTCTTTCTGAGTTTCTGTCCAAAGCCTTTGTCTCACTCCCCACTCTCTCTGTGAGAGATCCATGCCCCCATTGCTGTGGACAGAATGGTGGCCTCCTCAAATGTATCCCATAGCCCCATCCTTTCTCTGGAGCCCCAGACTCACACATTTACCATACATCTCTGCTTGATACTCCTTAACTCAATAACCTCAAAGCTCCATGCACATCTCCTGCCTTGATCTGGGGGTGGAGAAGGGCACTAATAGCAACTGAAGCTGGGCCATGACTGTTCCCTCCCGCTCACTGGGTCAGTACCAGCTCTGGTCTACTTAACCTCTCCCACAGCAGCCCAGCTCCCATTTCCTGGCAGTCTTGGCTCCCCCTCTTCTTTCCTGGCTGCAACCACTTCCACCAGCTTTGCCTTCCTGCTCACCATCTCAGGATGCTCCTGTCTGTCCTCCCCAGCCAGCCAAAAGCACGATCAAAAACAAGGAAGACAAGGACTCTCTCCTCCAAGATTTTCACCCAACCCTGCTTACCTTCAGTCTTTATGTCCCAGCCCTCCACCTTGGCATGCCACGGTCCAGCGATCCGGAACTGCTGGGGCTCCCAGAGTCTGACCTTGTCTCTGACCCTGGTATTGGCTCTTCCCTCTGACTTCCTTTCCTCTTCCCCCACTTACCAAGCAGCTCCTCCTCCAGGTGCGCCTTTCTTGATTACCCAACTATGTGTCCCCTTGCATCCTTTACCCCACACAGCTATCGTCCTGTCTCCTTGCCCAGGTCTCAGCTGGACTAGGAACTTCTCAAGGGGACGAGCCACATCTTATTCATCTCAGTATCGCCTATAGTAACTAGCACAGTGTTAGGCAAACAGTAGGTACTCAATAAGAGTTGGATGAATGAATGAAGGCAGAGTCAGTTAGTTATTGGCACAATGCTGGAACTCACACCTGTGTCTCTGAAACCCTCGCCCTCTCCAAATTTTATAATGAGATATATTTATCTTCAGAGAAGTTTGAGGACAGATCAAAATCACCGAAGGAATTCCTCCCCAGTGCTCTGTTCATAAACAATATCTGCCTCCAAATTTAGGACTGAAGCAAAAATTCGCAAGGACCAAACAAGGTCCTCTGTAGGCTCACACAGACCGGGACAGACTGGGGCAACTGACAGGGTGAAAGGAAGAAACCAGAGCCGGCACTTATTTTGCTGGAGCGCCCACCTTAAACAGGGCTCAGGAGCTGCCGGGAGCACCTCCCTGGCCCCCGCGACGCCCTCTAGTGGCCACGGTGCTTCCCAGAAGGCGAAGAACTCCGCGCGGGGCGAGCGCCCTGGGACCACCCACATGCCGCCCTCCACGGCTCGCCTACCCCCATGCCCAGCCTTGGGGGTATTAGGAGGGCTCGCTCCTTCCAAGAATCGGGCTTGACTGCTTTTTGAGCTGCAGCGTTATGAGTTGATAAGGGCAGGCGTCGTCGGAGCCGGGAAACAAATCCCTGCTTTGCCACTTAGCGGCGCTGTGGCCACGTGGTCAACCAACCCCCCAGGCGCGGAGGGGACAGGCCCACCTACCGGGCAGGGCCCTAAGTGAGGGAAGGGGTTTGGTGTAGAGAGCGCTGAATAAACCTCAGATCTTAGGTCACAGGGCCAGGCGCCGAGTCTGGTGGATGCTTTAGGTACACCACGCATGCCACATGCTAGTAGAGTGAAATCATTTGTTCATGGAGCAGAAATGCAAACGCAGCAGTGTGAGACGGGCTTCCGGTGGGGGGGCGGTGCTTGATGGGAAGGAAACACCTGGATGGGGCCCTGGGTGGACTGAGGCACAAAAAGACCCGCAAAGCCATCTGAGACACTGAACTCTCTTCCCTGGGGGGCGGACTGCGGGAGGACAGCAACTATCCTGGGCGACAGGAAAACTGACAAGCTGATGCAGGAAGCCACTGCTCTTCCCTTCCTGGGGGTCTGGGGGTGAGGCGGGAAGAGCCACACCGAACCCCCAAGGCCAGTATCCTGCACGTTTCCATTGTTCTAGACTCTTGCTTTCACACTGGCTAGACCCTAGCAACAGGTGCAACCAAGAACTGGAAACGCAACTATTGCAAATCCTGGAACTGATTTTTAGATTCCATTTTATTTAATTTCATTAAAATTTAAAGACTGATGCCCAATTTAGTTATTGGTGAACTTTTAAGTATATCTGGAGCAATTTGAGAGTGAATCTCTTTTTTTCAACTACGAATTTCATGAAATCTAAATACAGATCAAGTTATTTTGGTTTAAAAATTTAGTGTTTAAATCAAGCTGTTGTGTAATAGCCTCACAGGATTTCGAAGATGCAAACTGTGTCAGTACAAATGTTTATATTTAAGTGGAAATAATGCTATTTTGGACATTCTGGACTAAATAAAATATATTATTAAATAAAATATATTATTAAAATTAGTTCCATCTGTTTTATTTTTTTCCTCATGTGGCTACTAGAAAAATCTAAACCTACATATGGTCCTGGTGTTAGATTTCTCTTAGGCAGAGCTGGTCTAGACCTACCCAGAGGTCTTGTGCCCTCTAACCTCCCTCTTAGGCCTGGCCCTGCTCCTTGGTGCCGGCACAGGCTGGACCAAACCAGATTGAGGGAGAGAGGCTAAAGGTGAGACGCCCTCCTGCCAGAGAGCAAGGGGCTTAAAGTGGCTGCCCTGGCAGCCAGGGGTTCTGGAGTGGGCAAGATCCCTGGGATGGCAGGTGGTTGGTTAGGGTAGCCCAGAGTTGGGGTAACAATCTGAGAAACCCTCATTAACCAGTGAGGGAAAGAAGAAACGAAGGGCAGCAAGACCCAGTGTGTGTAATCAGGACTCAGAATGAGGGCTTGGGCACAAGGATTTAGAGCCTAACGACTCCACAAGTGCAGAACAGGACAAAACCCAGCCTGACTTAAGACTTACCATGTGAACTCCTACCTAAGGGTCTCTGAATTTCACCAGTCAGGTGTGGGTCTGCCCTTGCAGCAGGGGCCCTGGCTGGGGAGGTCAGGGAGCTCAGGGAGGAAGCCAGACAGGGTTTTGCCAAAGCCCTGGACCCGCAGAGGCCCCAGGGCCCGGGCCAACTCTGGACTTGAGCCATTACACACCTTGCTCACTTTGGGATCTCTGTGAACCAGGGCATATCCCCGTAGGTAGCCTCTGTTTCTGCTCCCAGTTCAGCAGCCCCAAATATAACATAACCCAAGGGCTCTGGCTCAGGGGGGCAAAGGCATCTGAAGAATTCGTGTACAATGCTGGTCAGCCACCCTGCCTTGCACCTCACTTCCTTTGAACTCAAAGATTACACAAGCAACAGTCTGTCTCAATCCTTGATACACTAACACACAAGACTGGGCCAGAAGGGGGTTGTGCAGCCCTCGGGTATCAAACAAAAGACTCTCTCCCCACTGTGCTGTTTATGTTTGCCAGTCCAAACAGGGCAAAGTGCAGGCCTCACGAGCTCAGGGAGCCAGCCCCACAGAGGAGCTGTTACACTTTGAAGCGCATAGACTATCAGGTTAACATGGCTGTCGTCGCCTTTTCCCATGAGCTTGGGTCCTGGGTTCTCTGGCTGGTATAAGAGGGGGGCTTGTTGAGAACACACTGGTGTTTGGGGGCCTTAAACCCCGGCCCCTTTGCAGGTTTGCCCTGTTCTTTGACTCCTCTTGCATGGTAAGTCTTGGAGACAAATACTTCGAGAGGAGAGAAACCATGACACAAATATTATACAGGGCTCTCTGGGGCTGAGGCAAGGCCATCTTGCCTCTTTAAACATGCTCATAGGTGCAAACGAACACACACATTTGGGTGAGCCCCAAGCAAAATGCTATCTTTGAAAACCATCTCTTTTCAAACATTTACTTTCTGGCTACATGTTTTTCCAATTCCAGCCGACAGGGTTGTAGAGATGTTTCCCCAGGGCAGGACTGGAAGTCTTTCAGGCCAAACTATTCCAGAGGTTCCCACCTTTTGCCCAGGCTCCCTGCTCCCACGGGCCCCTGTGAGCAATGCTTTGAGAACAAATGCGAAGATCCATTCTGATTTTGATTAGATAGCCGTGAGCTACTGTTCGGTTTTATTAGGTAGAAAGAATTAATAATTGATTCAAGTCAGAAGCAGCACAACTACTCCCATATTAGAAGGATTAATACCCACCAGCCCAAAGTGTGACTTGGCTGGAGATCCCCACTAATGGCTCTCAGTACCACTGACCCCATTTGGGGCCTCTATTCCCAGACAGGCCCACCGCAATCTTCAGGCCTTGTAAAAGTCCTCAGGGAAGAGACCTACCACCAAGGTCATCCCTTCCAGCACCTAACTCTTGTGTCTGCTAGAAAAATACCAACTAGATTATTCCTAAAAAGATCATGTGTAGCCACATGTTGAGAAACCCAACATAGGCCCTGAAGACTCTCAGTCCAGTCGCGTGTTTCCCGGTTGGGAAGCAGAACACGAACCTCAGGAAAGATCTTCTGTCTTTAGCTAGTCACCAGAGATACTGAAAGTAATGAAAAAGTTATACGTAGACCACTCTTTACCCCACAGGTATGCGAACTTGAATGTTCATCAGGACCAGGCAGGTGGCACGTAGGAGTGAAGTAGAGAGGCAGATTAGATGGGAGGGAGGGGGCTCTACCCAGGGGAGGGGGGTTGCAGCGAACTGGATGTGATGGCATGCCCTGTCCTCTATCCAGCAAGCTACATTTTTTATGTGCAATTTCTCAAGTTTCCAATATTGGCAACAAATACAAAAGGTTTTTAAACAGCAGAGGCTGTGCCTTGTAACTTCTGCCTTAGGTAATTTCCCACCTTAATAAAGGCTCCCCCCCCAACCAAATAAAAAACTCGATCCCATATAGAAAAATAGAGCAGCTTTGGAAATACCAGTCTCCCCATTTCAAAACAAAATCTACAGTAATCCATTGAGTTCATTCTTGTGTAGAAGGTCAGCTGGGTCTACGTATTGGTAAGACAGCTTTGCATTATTAAAATGACACCTGCTGCTAACCAACCCCAAATAAAAGGTCACCCTGCCTGCCCTCACGCTATCCCCATGAGGCAAAGCAGGGATAGAATTGGGCTGCTTAATATGAAGAATAAATTGAGGCCTAGAGCCAGGAGGGACCCCACCTTGATATCACACAGCCCCTCAGCCACAGGTTTCCAATTCCACATTTTGGTACCAGACATGAAAGCCAAAGTAACTACTGGAAGGTATGCAGTAGAATCCTGGGCAGATAGGCCCGCTGCATGTCTGCAGAGCAAATCATGCACAAATGAATGAATTTAGCTGCTCCCCTTAGACGTGCTTCCTACCAAGGCAAACCAGGAGCTGCTCTTTCTCATTCCAAAGACTGCATTTCTCCAGGGGCAGGCGAGGAAGGCAAGGGAGGTAATGCAGAGTTCCTTCTACGAGTGAACAGATGGCTTTCCTGGCTTTGAAAGGAACATCATCATCAACCCTGTCTGACTCTTAAACAGAGAAAAAAGGATTCAGGAACTTGGTACCTCTGGGCTGGGTCTGCTTTGACCTTGGACAAGGGCCTGAAATGGAGAGAAAGTCCCATGTCCTTGTAATGCACATTCCTATCTTTCTTGTTTGGTGTCATGGGCAGTTCCCAGCATCCTTATTCTCAAAGGATTTGGCACAGAAAGTCAACATCAAGAGGAGGAAGAAAGAGGGCATGCAAAGCAGGTGGCTGTCTTTGCTCTGACCCAACAGGCCCCCAGGGCAGCAGTGCAATCTTTATGTTGGCTTTGCTCTGGGAGCCAAGGTCTCAGGAAGCCCAACCCTCTCTTCTGGGGGCGGGGTTCTCTTAGAATTTCCCAGGGAGAAGGGATTGGCTCACTCAGTTTCTCAAAGGAGCCATGATGGGCAATTTTGGTGGAACAAATCTTTACTGTTAGAGATTGTACCGTAGGTTGTGAGAAACCCACTAAGTGCCAGGGGTACCGCACAGTCACAGTAACCCCTGCACAACACACACTCACACTCAAACACACACCTTTCCAGTGCTGCCTGGAATGGCAGCCTGGTTCTTGGTTGAGAGCCCCTGGGCTCAGAGCCTCGTCATGTGTTTGAGAAACAGAAGCTCCAAAGGTTCAGTGACATGTCCAAGGCCACCCCCGTTCCTGATCTGATGACTTCCGTTCCAGAGTTCTTTCCAGTTGCACGTGAAATGATGGATTTTCATGCAAACACACCATGGGCTGCCACAGCACCACAGAGCCTAAAGGTAGACAGCCACCTGTCCTAGTGGCATAGAAAAACTGAGGTACGGAAAGGCCAGATAACCTTACTGTGATCGGGGAGTGAGCAAATGTGAGGTGGGGGTGGGCAGGTTCTAGGAAACTAAGTTTTCCTAGCTGGTTCAATGCAGCAGCCCCCCACCGACAGGTGGGGCCTTTGTAGTTACCACCATTCCAAGGTCAACATGGAAGCAAGGGGGCTCAGTGAGAAGGAGCCAGTCCCCAGTGTGTAGGTTAAGAGCACGGGTGGCCCGCTGGTCCAGCCCTCATCTTGAGTCTACAGCGGGGTCAGCAGGAGCAGGGACAAGTCCATCACAGGCTCTCGACCCCTTCCTGTGGTCCTCACAGTCTCCGTTGGGACATATGGTTGTCAGGGCCAGCTCCTCCTCAGTGTCCTGGAGGTGATCTAGAACAGAAGAGAAGGAATCACCCAATCAGAAGGTCAAGTTTAGGAGTGAGTAAGCTAGGAGCAAAAGGGAGGAAGTTGGCCCCAGTAATATCTACTTAAAAACCACAGTAAAATATGCATCGAGACCCTTAAAAATGTACATACCCTTTGACCCAGCAATTCCACTTCTAGGATTTTATCCTAAGGAAATAATTAGGAATAATTAGTGGAACTGCCATCTTGGGATGAAATGACACGGATAGTGGCTCAGCAGAGAGAAGGAAAGGACCTAGGTCCTCAGTGGGGTCACTGGGCCCCGGAATTGACCAGCCCTGAAGATGACTCTACCTCTAGACTATCTTTTAGGCGAGATACTGAATGCCCTTGCTATGCCAGCTTGAGCCATGGTTTTTCTCCCTGTAGCCAAAAGCATCCTAACCTAATGTAATGTCCAAAGAAGGGACTGGTTGAGTTCACCATGGCTCACCCATATGATGAGATTCTGGCATTAAAAATGATGCATCATCCCCATTGAGCACAGAGTCTGCTTCTCCCTCTCCCTCTGCCCCTAGCTCCTGCTCATGCAGTCTCTTGCTCAAAAAAAAAATAAAGTCTTTAAAAAAAGATGCATAAAATTCCATAGAACTACACACACACACACACACACACAGTAATACTGAGGGACTCTTAATAAGATCTGTGGATTGTTTCAATGTCAATATCCCAGTTGTGATATCATCCTATAGTTTTGCAAGATGCTACCAGTGCAGGAAAGTGGGCCAAGTGTATACAGATCTCTTTGTATGATTTCTTACAGCCGCATGTGAATCTACAATTACACACCATTCCCCTGAAAGAGACAATATGTTACTGATAGGTAATTACTGCTGTGGAATATTGCACACTGACAATATGTTGCTGTGAAGGAAGCAGATTCCAGAACGGTATGTATGAATGTCTGTCTAATTCCATATTTATTGTGTAAGTTATAAATGCATACACATAGCCCATGAATGCAATTTTCATTTTAAAACATTCACTTCTACTTGAGATTAATTTATTATATGCTATAGAGATGCTGGTTGGCTCAGTTCTAAGAGCATGTAACTTCATTTTTTTTTTTTTTTAAGATCTTATTTATTTCTTCGTTGATGGGGGGTGGCAGAAGCAAGAGGTGCAGGAGGCAGAGGGAGGGGCAGGCTCCCTGGTAAACAAGGAGCTTGATACTGAACTTGATCGTGGGACCTGAGCCCCGGAAGGCAGACACTTAACTTACTGAGTCACCCAGGCATCCCGCGCACACAACTGCTCATCTTAGGGTCATGGGTTTGAGCCCCATGGGGGTGGGTGTAGAGATTATTTAAATAAATAAAATTTTAAAGAAAATTGTTACATCCTACAGAGAGGGGAGTTATCCAAGATTTATGTAAAATTGTTTCTGATTCCTTTGGTTTATTATTTTTTCCCTTTGGTTTCCAGAAATATCCACACTGACGATGGAGAGACTGAAGTTAACATTTTTGCAATGGAATGATTTGAATACCTGATACATTTGGCTGATAATTCATGTATTATATAGAAGCGTATTTATTACAATGTAAACGGCACAAGGAGGTACACAGATAGGTAGACAGACAGATGAACAGAATGGTCTATGTCCAAATACAGCTGATATTTACTTTTGAGTGACGGGATTCAGCAAATGATTTTCATACTTGTTTTCCTTTCTCAAATTTTTTGAGCTTTCCCCCCTGATAGGCTGAATTCTAAGATGACCCTTAAGATTTCCACCACTCGGTGCACCCCTCCTGCGTAACTGCCTCCTTCTAGTGCCAGTGGCATCTGTCACTAGGATGGGATCCTCACTCCCTTGATTAGGGTCCCATATAGGACAACAGAACAATTCCTCCTGGGATTGAGTGACATTATCGGAGACCAGAAAGTCTCCTGCTTCTTGAAGGAGCAGCTGCTGTGTTGAGAGACGTGTGGCGAGATGGCTGTCCGCGGAGAGGAGCCCCAGCTGATAGCCACTAAGAAGGCAGCGGAGAAGGAAATTCTGCCCACACCCATGGCAGCATGAAGGCCTTGGGCTCCAAAAAGGAATGCAGCCCGGGCGACACTCTGATCGGCTTTGTGAGACTCCTGACCCATGGAAATTGTGAGGAATTAACGGGTGTTGGTGTAAGCCGCTGAGTCTGTGCTCACTTCTTACGTGCCAAGGGAAGGCTGACACCTCGCCTGGTGATTTTTTTAAACATAAGGGACACAAGAAAAGTTTGTTTTAAACCACTGCCCGTTGCTTCTGTAACAGAGCTGTGCTGTTCAGTACATGCAGGGGCCGTGGGTCACGTACATTTAGGTGGTTACAACGCACTCCCCCAATACTTTATAGCTCTCACAACAGCCTCAATGCCCACTGGGTGCTCCTAGGGACCCCGAAGAACTGTCTTTTCCCCCTTCTCTCTTTAGCGGCTTGAGAAGCCTACACTAGAAAAGGCTTCCAGCCGAGTTCCTTCCTCTCCCTTCCCAAACTGCCATTGTTGGGTCCAGGCTGCTTCTTGTCCCTCCTGGGACTAAACAGTCCCCTCCTAATTGGCTCTGCCTCTAGTCTTGCCCTACCTCACAGTCTTGTCACCTCTCCAAAACGCCCCTAATCTGGACAGCCCTGCTCAGAAATGGCCAGCAGCTCACTATTCGTGCGACACTTGGGTCCAGAGTCCCGATTTGGTCCCAGCTCTCCTCCTCAGCTTCAGCCCTCCCAGTCTCTTGGTCCTCACCCTCTGGCACTCCCAATGGGGGCCCCTTTTCTGAGCATGACATCATGCCCGCAGGCCTTCATTCACACTGCTTCCTCTCCCAGGTTTTCCCCTTGCTGCCTAGGACAATCTCCAATCCCTGGCTCCAAGGTCGTGTGTTCTGGAGCCTCAGGGGAAGGTTAAATGCATTGTCTCCAAGCACCTGACCATGCACGGGGTGGACACCTGCCCTGACCACACCGATGCATTCATTAGTGGGAGACCCATGGGGCTAGAGCCCTACTGGGGGGTCAGTGTGCCTTTGGCCCTCGGCAGGAACACCTCACATCCTCACATCACTCACCTCCACGCCCTGCACATGGCAACTGCTCCGTGGATTTCGGTCAACCCTATCCCTTAGGTCCCTGTGTGCACAGGACCCACCCCATAATCCCAAGCACCTGGCCTGCAGGGTCCAGAAGGTCAGGAAGGCAGCACACTCACCCTGAGCTGGGTCACTGGGGGAGGTGGCATCTGGATCCTTCCCCCGGCTCCAGGGACCCCAGGAAAAGCATGCCAGCAGTGCTGGGAGGCCCGGTCTCTCCCAGGGTCCTGCTGCCAGAAAGAACACAAGGTCCCAGACACATCAGGTGAGCACGTTTGAGAGATTTTTCTGTTCAGCAAACCAAGTGCTTCAATTACCAACTGCCCTAGTTTCAACTGTTTGATTAAAAAAACAAAGATTCTGGGGCACTCCTGGGCAGCTCAGCAGGTTAAGCATCTGCTTTGGCTCAGGTCATGGTCTCAGGGTCCTGGAATTGAGCCCCATGTCAGGCTCCCTGCTCGGCAGGGAGTCTGCTTCTCCCTCTGCTCCTCCCCTCGCTTGTGCTCTCTCTTTTTCTCTCTCAAATAAATAAATAAAATCTTTAAAAAAATTTTTAAAAAGATTCTGCTTTGCTAAGTGGGGTGGAGTTTTTGTATTTGCAAAATTGACCCCCCAAAAAAGTGACATGAAACTAATAACAATGACACAGCACCAAAGAAAATACTCAAAGAGCAGAAATTTCCCCTTGAGTTTTGGTTCAAACTATCTCTTAATGGGAATAGACTTAATCATTTTTTATAACTACTGTAAATCAATTACATTTTTAAAAAAAGATTTTATTTATTTATTTGACAGAGAGAGAGAGAGAACACGAGAGGGGTAAGGGTCAGAGGGAGAAGCAGACTCCCCGCCAAGCAGGGAGCCTGATGTGGGACCTGATCCTGGGACTCCAGGATCATGACTCGAGCAGAAGGCAGTTGCCCAACCAACTGAGCCACCCAGGTGCCCTAAATCAATTACATGTTGAGTCTAGTTTCCTTATTTTTTTAAAGTTTTCAACACAGTAGAAACTTTAATACTTAAAACTATAAGCTACCATTTTCCATCTAATTGATTGGCAATGCTCAAAAGTCTAGTTTCCTTATTATAATAAACACCTCAGCACCTGGGAGCCCCCACTCTCAGGAAAATGGCCAACTGGAACACAGAACATCTTGTTTATAAATCCTCATGCATGACCTATTTACTCTGAATTTGTACCCACTTCTAATAAGACTGGGTCCTTCACTGGTTTAGGATCAGGGTCCTCAGCTGGATTAAGCATAATTAGGTAAAAGGTCATTGCCAAGATCGGGCAACCTAAAAGTATAAGAATAGCCATCAAGCAGTGAAGAAAGAGATTGGAAAACTTAAAAAAGCCAGATGCAGTTGCTCTCAAAATCTTAGCAACAGGACTCCTTCGTGTTAGCAATCCATGGCTTTGTCCACTGAAAAAGCCCCGAAGAGAGTAGTGGACAGTGAGTTACACCTATACTCATCAATTTTGGTCATCAGTAAAAGGTTTCATGTTGTTCAGGATGTTTCTATAAAAGTAGAAACAAGTTTAAACAGTAAAGAATGATTCCTTTGCAAAGTGTTAAGATTTCTTAAGTGATAATATTTCAAAGGAGGCAAGGATTCTGCATGCCAGGCAAGGTGTTGGGAAATGGGGATATAACGGTGGTTAAACTCACCAAGTGACAAAATCCAGGGCTTAAGAGTTCTGGGATTTCACTTGCAAATTTACAAGTGGGAGTGGGGAGGGTCAGGGAAGGCTTCCTGGAGGAGGAAGTCTGGTCCCAAATGATAAAATGGGACGGTCAGGTGAAGAGGAGGGCAGGAGAAATGGGTTTTCATTCAAGGCAACTTTAAGATGTACAAAAACTTAGAGGAGGCCAGAACACACTTGGCTCTGGGGAATTAAAAGTTGTTCCTGGAGAATGGGAGAGGGCTAAGAGACTAAGAACTCGGAATTTTCTAGATACCAGGTTATTGGGAGCAGAAAATCTGTTTGTGTAAATTCCTTCCTTTCCCCTGTGGGGCCAGATCTGTGAAAGGACTGGCAGTGACAATCACAATAACAACTCACCTCAGGACTTTTCATGTCTTTCAGAACACTGTTATAGAGTTTCAAATTTAGCTGACTATCAGAGATTTAACAGAAAGGGGTTGTAAGCACTAGGTATGGGGGTCGGTGGAGTGAGGCTGGGGCAGAGCCTAGGGCTGAGATGCATGGCTTTCACTCTGGCAGGCCAAGCTAGCTGGTAGGTCTGGGACATTTGGGACATCAGAGGTACCAGGTCTCCTTGCTGGAAAAGCACCCCCCCCCCCCCCCCCCCCCCCCCCCCCCCCCCCCCCCCCCCCCGCAAGCCTGGCATCTTCCAGTTTCTGGTTATCACACCGATGCCCAGAGAAGCAGAACACAGTCTCTGTGTTGGTTACCACTTTAGCAAGAATGGAAGGCTTGAGGTCTTGGGGATGGCAGCAAGTGCAGGGACGGTGGAGGCAGGAAGAGATCTGGGAGCGCAAAGGACAATCCTGCCTCTCTCAGCTTCGCCAGATCCAGCTGAACTTAGTGTCAGTATTTTAATCCTGAGACCCTGAAAAACTCTCGTAAAACCTTCCGATCGGTACCAGGGTGGAAGAGATTTCTCACACTTCTGCTGATGGCAGTAGTTACCCAGGCTGGGTGCCCTCACTGCCCTTCCCTACGCTTCAGGAGAACGTGGAGAGAAACGCAGCAGTGGGTGCACACCCAGAGTGGGATTAGAAAATTCTGAGCCCGCAGTCCCTCACACCCTTTCCCCACACTCAGAGCCTTGGCACCTATTCCTGTGAGCCGGTGGGGGCATCCACGCTAAGCCTCCACGGCCACATCCCTAACTGCACGGGGTCCTGGAAGCTCCTGCCACCGCCACCTCCCAGGTCCCAGTTCTATTCCCCTTCCCACCTTGGAACTTGGGCCTCCTGATGCTTTCTCACCTCCTCTCCCTCCCCCCAGCTCCCAGCCCAATCCAACCCTCTCTCCACCAACTTCCCAGCATTGAGCTGGTCTGCTCGGCTTTCCCAAGCCCTTGCGTCTCCTAGGCTCTCTGGATCCTTCCGGAACAGACTGGACCCCGGGTCCAGGGCCCGATCCACGGTAGCTGGAAGGCCTAGTGCTGGGCACCTCCCCTCTCTGGGCCTCAGTTTACTGTGGTGCCCATGGAGAGAAGCTGGCCTAAAGAGTTCCAACTTCGGGGCCTCCCCCCACCCCCAGGCCGCCCACTACCCGCGCCTCCCCGCCCCCGGGCCTTGTAGTCTCACCTGGTCGCGAGGACCCGGCTGCTTGTAGCGCCCTGCAGGCGGCCGCCTGGACGGCCACGCTGGAGGCCGGGTGGCCAGGGCAATAGGCGGCCGCCTGCACTGGGCCCCCCGCCTGGCGGCCGAACACTGTGCGCAGCAGCGCTTCCAGGAGCCGCAACCCTGGCGCCACCGTGTCCTCGGGCCCGGCCTCGGCCACCAGCACCCCGACCAGCGCCGCCCCGGCCCGCCGGCGGCCGCGCACGTCCCGCAGCATCTCCCGCAGGCGGCGCCGCGGCTCCCGGGCGGTCAGCGAGGACGCGCGGCACAGCACGAAGACGAGCGGCGAGCGGATGGCGCGCGCCCCCGCCGTCCCGGGCGCCCACTGCGCCCCCGGTGGCCCGGCCTCTGGTGTCCCAGCCCCCGCGCTGCCCCGCTTGCCCGCCGCTTGCTCGGGCGGGAACACTGCCCGGGCGAAGTCCCGCAGCAGCGCGCGGCTCTGCTCGCGCTCCCACAGCTCTCCCACCAGCAGCACCTGCCCGCGGCCGCCCGCCGCCTCCACCAGCGCCTGGAAGGGCGGCTCTGCCGGGCGCGCGGGCCGCGCCACCAGCTCCTCCAGCTCGCGCTCCATGCTCGTCGCCGCGCGTCCTCTACGGCCGCCCGGGCCCTGCAGCGGTGGCTGCGCGCCTCTCCCGCCGCGGGCGCCAGGGCCCGGGAGGACACACCCCCAAGGGCCAAGCCCCGCCCGACTCCCGGCCCGCGGGCCGAGCTTTCCGCGCTCCAGCGAGCCCTTGGGCGGAGGCCTGGGGCTTTCCCTGTAAGCGCGCTGCGGCTTCTCCGGCAGTCCGTGTGGCAGACGCGGGGACATGGAGCCGTCCAGCCGTCTATCTATCCATTTGTGCACCGGTTCCTCCAACCATTCGACAGACACTTGTTGAGCACCTACTAAGGTGCGGGGCAGCCAACGGAAAAGGAAGACAGAAAATTATCATGTGAACAAGTTAGATCGGTTTGAGTACCGGAGCACAGACTTCCTTGGAGTACCTGTAGTTTGGGGACCGGAACTTCTGTGTGTGGGGGTGGCACTGCCTCTAACGTACTGCTTTGGGGTGTTGGTGGGGGGCGCCAGAAAAGGGAATGCAGAGAAGGGAGTAGGGAGGTGAGAAAAGAGGGGAAGCAGCAATCTCTTCTGTTCTGTCACTTAATTCACCTTTTGGGCCTCAGCATTTAACATAGGCTAATCGAGGGCTCATTATTTCAACAAATACTTATTACCCTGGGCACTGGGGGGTGAAAACAAAGGAAAGAGACAGCATTACTCCCCGTAGATCAGAAAACCTAGGAAGGCAGATGTGGGCACTGATGGTGCTCAAATCTGGGCGGGAATGGGGGTTGGGGGAGTGGTGGTGTAGGGAGTGGTGATATAGGTGATGTAGAGAGGATGTCTGAAGGCCAGGTTAGAAGCAGAAATATGTTTCCTTTAATTCTAAGGGTCTAGGTCAGCTTCATCCAATGGGACATTCTTTGATGATGACAATGTTTTGTATTATCTACACTGTCCAGTGCAGTAGCTGCAAAGCCCCATGTGACTATTATTACCTGAAATCTGGCTACTGCAACTGAGGAGCTGAATTTTACATGTGAGTTAATGTTAATTAAACGAAAATAGCTGCGTGTAGTTCATGCCTGTGGCATTGGACAGTGCTGGGCGAAGTTCTTTACTTTTGCCTTGTCACACTGTATAGACCAAAGACCCTTTTCGATCAAGAGCTTGTTCATGCTCAGCTCTCTCCTTCTCCATATAACCCCCAATCAGCTCTTCAGTAACCCTATTTCCGGTCCCATCTAATTATGCTGAATTATGTCCTCCTGGAGAATTTATATGTCCATTCAATAAAACACACCTTTTCTTGAGCACCTACTGGGTGCAAGCAGTGGGGATTGGAAGATGTACACACAGCACCTCTAAGTCTAATTATCCAGCAGCTGTTTTAGCCAATGTCTGGAGTAAGGACCCTGTATCTTTGTTGTGAGTCTAGTTAATATAAACCTTTTCCCTCTGTGTATGGTCTTTGCTCAGGGCAGAGATCCAGGGGATTAGGTGGGAAAAGCCCCAGATTTGGAGCAAGAAGCCCTGAGCCAGAATCAGAGTTGGGTTCTAATACCAGGTCCCACTTGTCTTTATTGAACATCTCTGCCAGGTACTGCCGGTGCTGAGGACACAGCTGAGAATAGGCCAAAATCCTGCCTTCATGGAGGAGGGGCTGCTTTAGGGAGAGCTGGGAGAGAGAGAGAGAAAAACAAACACATAACTAACAGCTTCAGCTGGTACTGGGTGTTATGAGAAAAGTAATGCATGGCTGACAAAATGGTCATGTACTTGAGATGCTGGACCCTTCCTGTGGGTACAATCCTGAGGATACCACAGATGCAAGAGAGACTTTGGTGAGGATTAAGAAAGGAATGTAAAAACCCCAGAGAACCTGCCCTCCCCATCCTACCTTCTGGGAGGTAGCAGGTGGTTTGGTCCTGGAGTGTGGGAAGGAAGCAGCAGCCCCTCCCATGTGAGGGCTGTGCTATAGAAGGGGATAGGTTGAGTGGATGTCTTGAAAGGAATGTGTACTTCTCTTTGCCCACATTGGCTTGGATAGATCATTGCCCAGCCCGAGCCCCAGCCCCAGCCCCAGCCCCAGCCCCAGCCCCAGCCCCAGATTTATCGTAGTCATTGCCATGGTGCTTTGAGGCAGAAAATAGTTGCACTAGCTGGGAATGGTAACATTAGGCTGGGGGTAGAAGCAGAGAACAACGATCAGACCTGGCAGCCAGTAGCAGTCCTGGCCCTTCTTCCCACTGCCTGTGTCAGGGCATTCCACCCACATGACCTAGCTCACAAAGAGTAGTGGTCAGGAGAGAGTGCCAAGCAGTTCCCTGAGAAAGGTGCCTGGTAAGTTTGGGGGGGGTCAGAGGCACCCTGGGGTGTAGCCCAATTTACATTGTAATAGCACAGGCAATTGCCCTGTCTTTACCACCCCTCCGCCCTTCTTTGAGCTCCCCAAGAGGAAACAAGGTAGAATTTAGGCTTTAGCCTCGTTCAAGGTAGCCAAGGTAGCTGATAACCAGGAAAACGTCAGTCACTGGGAAAACTAATCAGAAATCTGGAAAGTTTAAGACAAGCAGATTTACACAATACATGAATTAAGATTCATTTCACATATTAATAACACAGATTCCAAATAATAGCTACTGATAATGCAGACTCCAAACACAATGAAAGTTTATTTTCCCTTTTGTAAAAGTGTGGAGGGGGGCCGTTCAAGGCTGATAGAGTAACTTTGTATTACCAGTTCTTTGAGGGCTCAGGTTTCAATCCAGCTCACTATTCTCCCATCTCATCTTCATAATCCAAACTGGCAGCGAAAATGCCAGCCATCACGTCTGTATTCCAGGTACCTGGATCACAGAGGACAGACGAAGGAGCAAAAATCAGATTGCCTTCCGATTTCTCAACAGCAACACTGAATTTAAGATGATAGTTGAATAATATTTTTAAAGTATTACAGAAAAAGAACTTTGAGCCCAGATTTTGATTTCTGGCCAAACTAGCATGTATTTAAGGGCTCAGAAGGTGTTTCACATAGGTCCCCTCTTGGAAAACACCAAAAACACTGTTAGAGGAAGCACTCCCAACAAGAAAAGAAATAAATACAGGTGTGTCCCAGAGGAGGAAGAGGAATTCAGTCACTTGTTTAAATCACTCTTGTCTAAGTAAATGGGGCAGTGCAGGACCAGCAGAGCAGAGCAGAGCAGAGCATAAAAGATGCAGAGGTGACAGAGGTGGGAGGTGGGGAGGGGAGGTTGGGGGGTTGGGGGAACCAGTCCTCCCAAGTGAATGGAAAGGGAATTGACCCCATCTAGGTTACAGCTTTGAGGGAGAAAGGAAGACACAGCAGCTGGCCAGAGAACTGGTTTGAGTTTTGGACACAGACTTTTCTAAAACCAGCACGTGGGACACCTGGATGGCTAAACCCGTTTGCCTTCCTCTCAGGTCGTGTTCCAAAGGTCCTGGATTGAGTCCCACATCCTGGCTCCTTGCTCAGCAGGGAGCCTGCTTCTCCCTTGGCCTGCAGCTCCCCCTGCTTGTGCTCTCTCTCTCTCATTAAAATAATATAATAATAAAAATAAATAAAACCAACACACTCTGCCTCGAGCTATTTATTCTCCGGCTTGAAATTTCCAGGTAACAATTCCAAACTTCCCAGTGATGGGATGGAGGATGAATCAGAGAGGGGGTGGGTATTAAGCAAAGGTCGGAGTCCAGGCCGGTACGGTTTATCTTTACCTGTGTTATTTACATGGCAAAGGTTTAGGTATTAAATTAACAGGAAACTGCAAAGACCTTAAAAGGGGTGGGGGGCAGGAAACCAAGATGATTTTTTTCCTCCTCTGTGTCCACACCCTTGAAAACATCATAAAACAAATAGGCCTTTTTTCTGATTTCCCTGGTTTTCGATGAAGACGGAAAGTGAAACTGGATTTCTGAAGCAATTTGCTTCTCTGTGATTCCTCAAGTAGAACCTGGTGGGAAGAATGATAGAAACCTATTGATCTGAAAAAGAAGGAGTGATCTTGGTCTGGTTTGGGGTACCTCCTTCGCTCTCTTTTCTCCCTGTCTTTCACGCTATCCTTCCTCAATCCTCTCTCCTCTATCCCTCCTCCTCCTTTTCCCCTCCCCCTTCTTCCCCCTCCTCCCTCCTGCCCTCCCCTCCTTCCCTCTTCGCTCCTCCCTTCCCCTGTCCCTTCGCCTTTCTCCCTTTCCCATCAATCTTTCTTCACTTCTTTCCTTCCTTCCTCTTCTCTCCTAAAACAGTTGTTTTTGGAGCTTTGAGGAAGGAGGGACCGGGGGAGAGTGTGTGGGCTCCAGGGGAATCCCTATAGGGGGAGAAAGATCTTAAATGTGTAGGGGTGCCTGGGTGGCTCAGGGGGTTAAAGCCTCTGCCTTTGGCTCAGGTCATGATCCCAGGGTGCTGGGATCAAGTCCCTCATCATGATGAAGTTCTAGAACCTAGGTGAGGTTTGGTGGGCTGAGGTCCGGAGCCGATGACCAAGAAAGAATTCTTGAGACATCTTTGGTGCAAAATGGTGGTTTATTAGAGCACGGGGACAGGACCCGTGGGCAGGAAGAGCTGCTGCCCCGGGTTTTGAGGGATGGCAGGTTGTATACCTTGTCGTTGTGGGGGGGTGTGAAGGGAAGGGAGATTCTCGGTGGGGTGTTATGATCCAGCTATCATTTACATTCCCTTCTACCTCAGCCTCCTCCAGTTTATGGGGGGAGGGAGACATTAGGGCTTCAGGAACTGAGAGTTATTTACCTCTGGAAATTTGTGCTATTGGTAAGGTAACCTCCCTGTTTGTACATCTCTAGGACATCTGTAGAGCAAGGGAGATTCCTGTCCTGCAGGATTGTGATCTCTGCAAGTTAACTATTTATCGTTCTATGGCAGTCAGGGGTGCCTGAGGAATGCTACACATATTACGCAGGGGAGCAGGTGGAGAGGGGGTGCAAGGTGCCAGCTTTTGCTCTGTCTTCAGCCAGCCTCCTGCTCCCTCATCAATCAGGCTTTCTGCTCAGCAGGGAGCCTACTTCCCTTCCTCTCTCTCTCTTTCTCTCTGCCTGCTTCTCTGCCTACTTGTGGTCTCTGTCTGTCAAATAAATAAATAAAATCTTTAAAAAAAAATCTTAAATGTGAGGAAGACCATGAACAGGAAGGAAACTGGAGGGGTACCCACGACCCAGAGAGGACCCAGGCTGGGGTAGGAGGAGGTTTCCAGACTGGGTCTGACTGGGGCCTGTGGGTGGGACAGTGAAGCAGCCCCACTCCCTTGTGCTGTGTCCTGGATGCTGGATGGCCCCAAGGGTAGCACTGTACTCAGACTCCATTTCCTTGTTGTCAGGGTGGAACATTTCCATTTATTTATTTATTTATTTATTTATTTATCTGACAGAGAGAGAGATAGAGAGAGGGAACACAGCAGGGAGAGTATTAGAGGGAGAAGCAGGCTTCCCGCTGAGCAGCAAGCCTTATGGGGAAGGGGAGTGGGGATCGATCCCAGAACTCTGGGATCATGACCTGAGCTGAAGGCAGGCAGATGCTCAACTGACTGAGCCACCCAGGCACCCAAAGCGTGGAACATTTTCCTTTTCTCCCTTCTAGATTCTTTGGCTGGTCTAAGAATTAAATTAACGTAAGAGAGATTAACAGGAGCCAAATAAATTTAATCACATCTATACTGCTGTCCCACGAAGACATAAGACTCAAAGGCAGTAGAACAATTGAGGCTCACATGATGTCTTGAGCTGAGAAACGGGACAAGGGATCTGGGGCTCCAGAGGGAGGAGGACAAGTCCCAGGAAGATGAGAAGAGCAGGTGTTGGGTAATTGGGTATTGGCTCTGTCATGCTGTTAAGTCTTTCTGACAAAAAAACAAAAAACAAAAATCAAAACAACAACAAAAAAAGCTATCTGGTAATAGCTCTCTTTCTGGGTCAGGCTCCCTATCTAAATTCTTCCAGGCAGTTAAAGGAGAGGGAAAAAGCTTTTCCTGGGTCTTTGGGTCTTGATTGCCTTCAGCTCAAATAATCCACATGCCAAAGCGGCACATTTTGGGGTGACATCTTCTGCTCCCCTTCATCCCAGCCCAGCCCAGCCTGATGGTTCCTGTTGGGGTCCTGGGAATGCAGATATCTCCGACAGCTGGTGCTCACAGGAGGATCAAGCTGCTTAGTTTTACCTGAATGTTAGGTAAATGAAGCTCTGTGGAAGTCTGTTAAGCTGGCCAGGCAAAAAGACCCTTGCTCTCATCCCTGCTGTACACTTGCTGGGCCCAAGATGGGTCAGTGGTGTCTGGAGGAGAGGTGGGCAGGCCCCTATCCCCCCTCCCAGGGCACAGCTGCACAGGCTGAAGGAATTGGGGGCCAGGGAGGCAATCCTCCACCTGCAGAAACACGCCCTCAGCCTGCCCTTGAGCTTCCGACCCCAACCCACTGCCACAAGTAACAGCTGAAAGAGCATCCATGCAGAAGTGGGGACACGGGCTTGGCTCTGCCTGGCACGTGGGAACAGGTGACCAGCACACCTGAGCACTGCTGGCAGGCCTACAGCTCCCGCCCAGTGCAACGTTGGCCAAATGCCGCTCCAGCATGCAACCCTGGGGAGGCTGTCTGCACCTGGTGCCCTGGCCTGGGCACTTCAAAGTCACCTCAAGGTGACTTCATAAAGATCTGCTGGCGTCTGGTCCCTGGCGTGGCAGGGAGGGGAGTGGCAGCTGACTTGGCCTGCAGTGACACAGGGTGACCTTAAAGCCACTCAGCCTGGCCCTCCTTTACACCCTCCTGGCCAGGGCAAGTTTGAGTTTGAGCATGAGTCTCTAAGATCTGGCCTTGCAGGAGGATGGCACTGGCCCAGAATGGCCAGGAAGTGGCTGTGGGCTCTAAAAGCTGAATGGGGCTATTTCCTACCCCAGCCTCATTCATGGTGGCACCTTAATTGTCAGGCGTCCTGAGGTTTGAGTGGATCAGAAGGGGGCTGTCACTAGAGGGATTCCCCCTTCTTCACCCAGGGCTCAGCACGCACACCCGTTTCTAGAACAGTCTAATAGGACATCCACTGTCCTACTGGGGTATCCTTGGGGTGGGCCTCGGGGCCAGCGCTCACCAGGGACTCCCTGACCAGGTACCAGTCTGTCTCATTCTGCACACTTTCAGCTTCCCCTTTGTCCCTGGCTGATAAGATCTAGAAAGAGTGTGTGTTTTTGGGACACGGGCAGTGGGGTGAATTTCTAATCGCTCTTCACAGGGGGCCTGGCATCGGACAAGGCAACCATTAAATACTGATCTTACAATGACATTGTTTGTTTCTACCAGCTCTTGGCCAGCACCTCTCCTGCCCAGAGAGATGAATGGAGGATTTGGTCAGGATCCTGATGAGTGCCCCCAAACTTGGGTGTCATCACCAGATGATAGATGACAGAGAGCTTCTGTGATTACTGACTTCAAGACTGCTCAGCTCCCCATTCTCAGGCTTTGCTGGGCAAAGGTGAGGGGGTATTGCCGATGATTGGAGAGTGGCATGACCCTGGCTAGGGTGGGGGGCAGTGAAACCCTCACCACGTAGGTTTAGAAGAAGCCTCTTATCACTTATCCTTGGTATCAGGAGCAGTGCTTGCCAATAGAATTTTCTGTGATGATGAAGGTATTTTATGTGTGTGCTCTCTGGGACAGTAGCCACGAGCCACAGGTGAGCACTTGAAATGTGGCTAGTGTGACTGAGGCACTGTTTTTAAATTTTTATTTAATTTTAATTAATTTTAAGTTTAAATAGCCACGGGTAGTTAGTGGCTAGCATATTGGGCAGCACAGATTTAGAAGTAATGCCATCATTCGCTTACAAGGATGATTTCTGTGGCTTCACTGACAATTTAGTTTAGATTGGTTTTCACCTAGACAGGGACAGGACGAAGGTATTGGCTGTAACAGACATCTACATTTCCCTACTCACTGCCCCTCCACGAGCCCTGATCTTGTTACAAAGGGCCAGGGGTTGAATCACTGGTAGATTAAGCCACTTATGACACTCCTGCTCCTCTTTGTCGGTGATTGGTCTCAGGGTGGGTATGTAACTCAGTGTCCCCTGGAGATACTTCTGGGAACGATTTTCTTTCCTGGATAGGGAAGGTGAATAGTCCTTTTTAGCCCACCGTCTTCCTTCTTTTTGGGACACTGTTGTGTGGATTTGATATTTGGACCTGTGGCAGCCATCTTGTCATTTGAGGGCAAAGCCAAGACAGTCAATTTCTTTCTGTGGATTGTTGGTAGTATTTGGGGAAAGTCAGTGAACCCATGTACTATGAGAGCATCTAAGGCACCTCACTAAGTCTAAGCACAATATCATCAATGCAGTGAACCAGCATTCTGTCCACAGTGAGTGAGGTGGGGAAGTGAGGTGATCAAGGCCCAGGCAGTCCAAAGCTTAGAAACAAAATGAAGGAGACTTGCTGTGTCCATTCCCTCCCCATGTTTCTTCTGCACTGGTTGGATAGGAGAGTTATGTAGGACTATAAGAGGAATCATCGCCCCAACATACACACACATGCACACACACACACACATACCCCTTCAACACGTTTGCAGCGATACTGATAGCGATTTTCCCTTCTGGACTTAGAATTTCCTTCAGATTTGCTGTTTGTTGGGGAGAGGGATTACAGGGGCTTCTCCCTTGTCCTTCCTATCATAATAGTCCTTATTTTTGGGTCATAGAGCCAATGTGTGGATTCTGCCCGAGGTTTAGGATATCTATTCCAACCCTACACCGAGGCACTGGAGAAATAATGGGTTCAGGATTCCAACAGTCCTTCTATGAGCAGGACTCCAACCAAAGCTCCATTTATCACTCAGTCTGGTGGTGTTCTGGTCCCCCTAGAATTACTGTTGGTTTGAGCTTTGTCCCAAATCCCCTGAAAGTTCTGATTTATTCCTTTCCCCAGGGCAGTTTCCTTGATATGTGCTCAAATCCCCTGTAGGAAAAGCAAGAGTAAGACAGGCAGAATACATTTTTGATGTTATCACAGACCCAGTCTCCATTCAATTTAAGGGGATGTGAACCGATATATCAGAGAAGCCACTCTGCCACTCTGGGACCTTCTTCTGAAACCAGAGAGACCATTCTGATGGCAGTATCCTCCCAATAACAGTCTGCCTGGGAAGCTGACCCTGGCATTACTACTGCTGGCCCCTCAGGATTATGCTCTTAAGCTCTTAACTCTGCTGCAGCCACTGTGAGTATTATCTGACTAACCACAGGGCCTTTGCATTACTCCTTCACAATTCAAAGTCCTTGGCAGGAGCACCTACCTGGCTAAGTTTGGGTTACCTGATATAAAGAAGCTGAATGAGAGAATATTTGATTCACCTTTGGCTTCCATACAGAGGAATAGAGGCTGGGAAGCCAAAATATTGGTGATTTTTAAAAAAGATTTTATTTATTTGACAGGGAGAGAGACAATTAGGGAGGGAACACAAGCATGGGAGTGGGAGAGGGAGCCACAGGCTTCCCACAGAAGCAGGAGCCCAACGTGGGGCTTGGTTCCAGGACCCTGGGATTATGCCATGAGCTGAAGGCAGACAGTTAAAGATTGAGCCACACAGGTGCCCCAATATTGGTGATTCTTATCTTCACTTATTGCTTATCTATGTAGTTAAGTCTGTCTTTCTTTCTTTCTTTCTTTCTTTCTTTCTTTCTTTCTTTCCTTCTTTCTTCTTTATTGAGGTACAGTTGACATGTACCATGTTATTTTCAGGTATGCAAAACAATGATTCAATATTTGCATATATTTCAAAATAATCATGATAATTCTAGTTAACATCAGTTATCATACAGAGTTACACATTTTTTTCTACATTTATTACATGCATAGTTTTTAAGAAGGAGTCTGTCATTTTATATATTCTTCAATCAGCCAGTCCCAAAGTTAAAATTACTATACATGTTCGGGGGCGGGGTGGACTAAAAACGGTTCTTGGACCTGAAAAGGTCAGGAATACTAGCCTAAGAATTTGAGGTGTCAGTCATTTGTGTGCGAGGATGAAACCAAAGTGGTCCTGCCTGGTCCTGTCTGGCCTCTGTGGGGGGACATCTGAAGACCTTGAAGGGGTTGTTAACCCTGCCCTAGCTCAGCTGCCTGTTTAGACATTGACATCTGCACTCAGCTGTCAAACAGAGACCATTAAGGGTCCTTGCCAGATCAGAGCCATGACCTCACACTCATTCTTGTTTGATACTCAGCAAACATTTGGTTGAATTAAACAACATTTAGTAAGACCTTTCTGAATGGCAGTCACACATTCAGTCAGGTATGAGGGCTCTAGCCTTGTTAGCATTTACTTTGGGATTATATGCTACATCTCAGATGACCACATGCTCTTTGCCCTCAGGTGCCTTTGTAATGCCATTGACTTAAAGAAGGGCGACTGTTGACACCAACCCATGGCACTCATTGTTTTATTTACAATAAGGATGTTTTTAGGGCCTTGCTTGCTCTATTACATAAGCCCTTTGTATGAAAGCATATGGAAGACATTCCTTTCTGGTCTTGGAATTAAGCACTTGATTTGTTTATATCTATTGAACACTGTGAGTAATATGGCTGGACTTGTTTCTTTCTTTGCATGGACTGCTAGTAAGTTCAGAGTCAAATTGCGGCCCATATCTAGTAAGTGTAGAGGATTTTCATGTTAAGTATTTGTGTATCAATCTTATCTCTGGCTTCACATTATTTCTCCTAATCTAATCTTTCCTTCTTCCTAATGATTCCTGTGACTTTTTAAAAACAAGATTTATTTATTTATTTGGGAGCCAGTGTGTGCATGTGTGTGTGTGTGCCTGCATGTGCATGAATGGGAGAGGGGTGGAGGGAGAGGAGAAGAAGACTCCCCACTGAGCTGGGAGTCCTTTGCAGGTGGGTCTCCATCCCAGGACCCCGTGATCATGACCTGAGCTGAAGGCGGATGCTTAACCAACTGAGCCACCCAGGTGCCCCATTGCAAATTTTGATGCTATTATATAAAGTACTTCTGTCCACAACCTTACACTAAATCTGTTCACTGATGCTTTTGAGATGCGCTCAAGTCATCCTCAGATGCACCAATGTGGAAAATTGACCCCACATCACCAGTAATCTTTGTGGATTTTCTAACTCAATGACGTTGGCTGTACCTTTTGTACACAAAGTCTGACTTGCTCAGATCTAGCTGAACAGAGCTGCTCGGGAGATGACTGAAGAAAGTGTCTGGTTTCATCCTTATAAGACGCTTAACAATTGAGCCACCCAAGCGCCCCAACACCATGGATAAGTTAAAGATGCATGGTTTCAGTTTCTAGGAAAAAAAAATGGCTAGAAGCAACACCAAGAAGCTTAGCTAAAAAGCTAATAGATGAGATAAGTGGCATAGCAAATGATAGTTCCCCCAAAGAGTGGCAAAGAATAAAGAGAGAAAAAGCAAGTCTCAGGGACAAATGAAAATCTAAACCAAGATGGTAGACTTAAATCCAACCATGTTAATAGTTATTTAACATCAATGAACTAAATACTTTTATATACAAAGCTGAGATTGTCAGATTGTGTAAAAAAAAACATACAGAACACTCACCAAGAGAGACCATAGGCTGGGCCATAAAACAAGTCTCAATAAATTTCAAAGGATTGAAAACATGCTGAGTACATTATCTGAGGTATTAGTCATCAATCGCAGAGGTATCAAAATTAATAATCAATAACAAAACGACATCCAGAGAGTTCTCAAATATATGGGATCTTACATTACATCTTAAAACATCACATGTGAAATTAGGAAATAATTTTACTTGAGTTAGAGCAACAATAAAACACCAAAATTTGAGAAAGGCAACTAAATGTGTATGTGGAAAAATTTTTTGTTATTGTTATGGGCTTGTCATTATTATGTGCCTCCCTTTCCCTCAACTTTTGGATGAGAGAGTATCTATTCTATTTTCCTGTCTCAGCCTTACCAGTAGTTGTCAGGTGTGTTTTGGGGGAGACAACTGGTCTTCGTAGTTCACAGGCCTCTGCACCTAAGAAACCAAACATGAAGAGCTACACTTGACGAACCACACTATGAAAGTATCATCCCACCTGGGTCTAATGTTCATGGTGAGATCCCGGACCTCAGGCCTTACTGTGGTGCTGGCATGGAAAATTACTTCAGAAGTTCTGTTTTGTTTTGAGGGGTGACTCTATTTCACAAGTGGATACAAATTATTAGGTTTTGGAAGCTAGACTGGGGTCAGTTGTGACACTGGTGGGCCCCTAGTCCACCGAACCTGCTGGCATTCCCATCCTCATATAGTTCCATATTGACTCAGGCTTGGCTAATGTGACATTAGCAAGAATGATGCAGGTAGAGGCTTATTCAGGGCCTGCACAGTGGGGCTTGTCCTCTTGGAACATTCCCTGGAATTCAGCTGCCATGTGTAAGGAAGCCCATAGAAGGGTACTTAAAGTGGAGAGGACCCTGCAGGATAAGAGATGAATGTGCGTGTTCCAGCTCCCACCACACTGCCGGCTCGATGCACCTGAAGGAGTGACCTCAGCTACACCATGAACCATCTCGTTGAGCCCCATCAACCCAGAGAAACATGGGCAATAACCAATCATTGTTTTCTGCCACTAAGTCTTGGGGTGGTTTGTCGTGTGGCAGTAGACAACTGGGACGCGTGGGGAGCTCTGAGGCTGGGATAGTCTTTCAGAGTTGTCTCAAAAAGAGACCCGAATCCAGGCCTTTTCACCCCCGCATGGACCTGAAGGCAAGCAGAAGCAGAATAGCCCTCCCCCTCCCCCAACATACCCCTTCAGCTTGCCGATTATTTTGAGCGCAAGCAATCAAGTCCCGACAGACTCAGGAAAAGCTTTTTTTTTTTTTTTTAAACCTCTCCCAAACTGCCTCAAATAATTGGCACAGGGGGGCCCAGCCCAGAGAGGGAGCTTTTATCAGTGATAACTCTTTTTTATGCGAAAGGCATCTGCATGGCGGGACCTTTGATTACTAAACATCTACTCTTCCCATCTTCCTGTGAATTTTCTTTCTCCCCTTTGAAGCCCCAGGCTCCCATCCCTTGCCTTTGCTCACGATGGCACAAAAACCTCAATTGCCTGACTGCCTTTGAGTCTCCCATTTTTATGGGGCACCCATACATATGCAATTAAATTTGTTTTCACCTATTAGTCTGTCTTATGCCAATTATTAGACCAGCCAAAGAACCTAGAAGGGAAGAGGGGAATATTTTTCTGTCTCTGCACACCGGTCCTTAGGTTCATCTTGCCTCTTGGGGGTCTTGGGGGACGACATGATCTTGGGTGAAGCAATATATTTCTCCCCTCCCCTCCTCTCCCCTCCCCTCCCTCCTTCCTTCCTTCCTTC
>NC_081559.1:38391274-38440793 GCF_022355385.1 Mustela nigripes | reverse complement strand
CTTTCTTTCTTTCTTTCTTTCTTTCTTTCTTTCTTTCTTTCTTTCTTTCTTAGCTGAGGGCAATTCCCAGAGACGGGCACAGCTGTGAGCACTCAGGGGCCAACACTTCTGGCATCTAAGGGAATGGGTGTCTTGATCGAGTAGCACAGTACGGCATTCACTACCGTCAGATTTCTAACGACTTCCTCTATTTTCCCATGGGTGGGGTAGAAGGGGCTACAGATATTTTATCTGATGCCAGGTCAGCCTGTAAGATGTGCCTGGCTTAAAGGAAGAATGATTCATTAGTCTAAAAAGACATGGTAGGTGGGCCCATGAGGGTATCTTTCTTGGATTTCTGGTCCGAGGGGAATACATTCCCACAGTAACTGGCTGCCGTGGAGTGAGAATTGGATATCACATTCTCCAACCCTAGAAGGCCACCCTGACTCATTTCTGTGTTGATTGCTCAGGCTATGGAAGTCATATAAAGAAGTTTGATCTTGGGGCCACGGACTCCAAGCAAGGGATCAGGGGAGTCTGAAGAGGGTATGGGGGGAGGAGTCTGGTAACAGAAGAGCAGGGCATTGAGAAGGAATCTTGCGCAAAAAGTTGGTATCTTCAGGGATGTTCGTTGTGATGTGAAAGGCTGGAGAAACTCATACACCCATCAGCAAGTGAACTGCTAAAAAAAGGAAAAACCAATTGAGAATCAACATGTATTGATCACCTTCCCAGCATTCCAGTCTTCCTTAATTAAAATAACCTAATTTTCATTTAGATATTCTGCCTTCCTTAGTGCCCCCTACTCAGGGGAAGCTAACCTCAGTCCACGTGGGGGCTGGGCCCTGGGTGACCTAAGCCAATCAGCTCGGTCCATCACCGTGGGTCATGTGATGCAAGGCTGTCCAATTAGAGTGAATCGTAGGGCTCTCGCTTGGAATGCTGGGAAAGGGAGAGGCCGGTGGCAACTCTGTTAGGATAGAGGCCTTTGCCTGTTGCCACTGTAGGCGAGGCAACACTTCCCTTCTAGCTTCTTAAGGTTATTTGTTTGTTTGTTTTTTGTTGTTTTTGTTTTTGTCTGAGACTCAGAATTAGACACAGAGGGCAGGTTTGTGGGTGAAAGGCATACACATTTATATGTTATGTGACATGGGAACTCTTAAAAGGAAGTGGATACCCAGAGAAATGGTGGAAAGGACTTATTTTTCCATCAGGTTGAACAAAGAGAGACAACTGTGGGAAAATTGCTAAACTGCGTGGGGAGGCTAAAGGAACGAAGGCTGTGGGTATAGAATTCTCTAGGTCTCAACTACTTGTCCTTGATGATAAGAATGTTACGTTCCCTCTGGTGGAGAGGGAGGGCATCTTTCACATATGGGTTTTTTTTTTTTTTTTTTTAATCACATATGGGTTTTTAATCTTCCAGAGAGAAAAGGGGAGATCAGAATGCTTTTCCCGGAGCTGCATTCTTTAAGTGCTTTTGACTCAAAGTAATCCTTAAGACCAAAGTGGCATGTTTGGGGTGTCATAACCAGGCACCCTTCAGAGTCTCCTTTGATCAATTATGAAACATTCACGTGACGGGATGTTATGCAGCTGCTGAAAACGAGCTATTGGAAAGATTTCCATGAGAAATGAAAAGAATGGGTGGCACATATGTAGTCTGAAGTCCTTATATTATCAGGGAACAAAATGTTCATTTTAACGAAGTGATCAGCTGGTACGGGGTAGGAAAGGTAGTGGGGGAAGTGGGGGAATCCTCTGTTCCTCAGTTACCTCTGCTTGAATCCTGTCTGATGTCTGAGAGAGGAGATGGCACCCCCTTCTCCAGGGACAGCCTTTGTGGGAGAAGGGGCACCCCAGGAAACCTGGCAGAAGGTTGAGCCTGAAGTACTGGAGAAGGGGCTTCGTCTACAAATACAAGACTTAAAATACTCAATCTTGGGGCACCTGGGTGGCTCAGTGGGTTAAAGCCTCTGCTTTTGGCTCAGGTCATGGTCCCAGGGTCCTGGGATCGAGCCCCGCATCGGGCTCTCTGCTCAGCGGGGAGCCTGCTTCCTTCTCTCTCTCTCTCTGCCTGCCTCTCTGCCTGCTTGTGATCTCTCTGTCAAATAAATAAATAAAATCTTTAAAAAAAAAAAAAACTGCCCAATCTTATTGACACGGCAGTCATCCCACCACCGGGATCCGGTCCTCTGAGGAGTGGCTGAGACTAGAACTTCTGGGTTCTATGTAGTGAAAGGAGCAGGTGGGCTCAGGACCCCAGGAGAGAGGAAAGTTTGCTCCTTTAGAGACCTGTCAAGCTCTGTGGATATCAGCTTCTGGTGGGCAATAATTCTGTCTCACTGTTGGGCCCATCACCCAGGACTAACGTGGGCACTGGCACAAGGTGGTACTGAAGGGAGGAGGCAAGGCCAAGTTGGGGGAGGGGCACCGACTGCAAAAGTAGGGGGCTTCCCACCTGTGCACCCCCAATGAGGGGAGGCCCAGAGAAACCGCCTTTGGTTGTCTAGCCTGTTTGCTTTCTGGCCAGTTCTGATGTTCCTTCTTTAACTGTAAATATTTTTAAGGAGCCTCCAGCCCAGGGAAGTCTGGGTCTAACTGCTCTCAGTGGGAATAAGCAGCTTGAAAGTGTTTGAAAAGAATCCACTTTGGAGGAATTTGCATTTGCAGAAAGCTTTCAATTGAGGACCAAGCGATGGAGCCTGTGAATAAGGTCTTTCTGTGTTTGCGGCTCCATGCGAACAGTGCAGGAGGAAGAGGAGGCACATTGCATTCTCCCCAGCAGCTGTGGCTGAGGGGGTGGGAGAAGGCGCATTTGCCAGGAGCCAGTGAGGATTCTGGGATGTGTGTGTTGAGTCATCTCTTCCCTGCAGGTTTCCAGGGAGCTGGTTTGCATGAGGTAAACTTGCGACCTGATTCCTAATTCCAAGGGCCACTCTTTCTTGCTCTCCAGCTTCCTCTTGCCGCAGGGATACAGCCGGGCGGGGAGGGGGAGGGGGTGTTGGGGCAGAGCCCGGCTGCTCTGTTGTTTATATAGATTTCAGCCCCACACTTGGATGGGCTCCTTTTCCATCCCTTCTCCCCTCATCTGGGACCAGTGGCTGCTGTGGCCATTGGAAGACCTCACTGTGTGGTTTGCTAATGCTCCCTTGGGCCCCACCCCTTGTTCATCTTCGCTTCTCTGACAATGCTGAGAGAGAATGTGGTTTGACTTCAGTGTCTGAGGAAGCTGAGAAAGAAAGCCTAGGGGAGGAAGGTAATTTTAGAGCCCCACCTGCCAACAGTTAACAGAAGGCTTCCTGCCCCCAGTATAGGACCCCATTCTGGGTCCTTGGTTCACTCCTGGAAGCTCGCCCTAGAGGTCCCAGTGACAAAGAAGGGGTGTTGGGGCGCCTGGGTGGCTCAGGTCATGATCCCAGGGTCCTGGGATGGAGCCCCGCATCGGGCTTTCTACTCAGCAGGAAGCCTACTTCTTCCTCTCTCTTCTGCCTGCCTCTCTGACTACTTGTGATCTCTCTTTGTCAAAATAAATAAAATCTTAAAAACAAAACAAAAAAACAAAGAAGGGGTGTTTGCCAACCCTCCTCCCCTCAGGAGTCCTTTCCCTGTGGTCTGTGGTCAGCCTTTTGGGTAAGTCCTCTTGGAAGGACACAGACCGTAGAGTACCAGAGGGACCCCCAGACACTTTGTGGTTGTTGTCCCAATTCTTACCGCAGTACCTTTG
Organism: Mustela nigripes; assembly: GCF_022355385.1. Classification (NCBI taxonomy): domain Eukaryota; kingdom Metazoa; phylum Chordata; class Mammalia; order Carnivora; family Mustelidae; genus Mustela; species Mustela nigripes. The sequence goes on along the minus strand of NC_081559.1, from coordinate 38,437,084 downwards.
AGTACTTGGAATTAAATTGCTGAGGCGGTCCAGGTGTGTAACTTTGAAGCACTTTGAAGTGACTGACATGCATGAGACATCATTTCAGGTGAGCTAACCCTAAGACCAGCCTATACACTAGACCAAGAAATTGCTCTTGCTTTTATTTCTGATATTAACCAAGCAAGGTAATAGACAACAAGCAAGTAGAAGAAAAGTACCTCCGGATGAGGCCCCCCTTCCCCTAGAAAAATGTTACACTATTCCCCAGTCTTTCTTCCTCCCTCCCCACCCCTTCCTTCTCTCCCTCTCTGTTCCTGCCTCTCCCTGTCTTTCAATTCAAACAAAATATTATTGACTCTTCCTATATGCCATTTTTATAGGAGCTGGCAATGTATTTGTGAACAACAAAATAAAGAGATCCCTGGTGGGTATATCTTACAGGTTGGAGGAAGGAGACAGCAATAAATAATCACCATGAGCAATAAGTAAATTTTACAGCATTTAGCAGAGTACTGAGGACTGTGGGAATAGAAGTAAGTGGGGCTTTGTAATTCTAAGCAGGTGGTTAGGGTGGACCTCATTGGGAAAATGACATTTAAGCAAAGACTCAAAGACAAAAATGTAGAGGAGGAAAAATATCTTTCCTTCTATCCACTGGGGCTGCTGTAACATAAAGCCCATTAATAGCAGAAAAGCATGAAACTTATTTAATCTCAGTTTTATTTGACATGGGAACCTTAATCAGGAAATGTAGACTTGAAGAAGGAGTTAAAACTGAGCCTTTTTTTTTTTTTTTTTAAAGATTTTGTTTATTTGACAGAGAGAGACACACTGAAAGAGGGAACACCAGCAGGGGGAGTGGGAGAAGGAGACGCAGGCTTCCCACTGAGCAGGGAGCCCAATGTGGGACTTTATCCCAGGACCCTGGGATCATGACCTGAGCTGAAGGCAGACGCTTAACGACTGAGCCGCCCAGGTGTCCAAAACTGAGCCTTTCAATACTAGGTTTGAGAAAGAATGAAAAGTTGTAGGAAAATATGATTGGACTTCTGTGTCTTGGAGATAAGGATGCTCATTTCCTGTAGGTATAAAGAGACCAACTCTCACCTGAGCGTCTTTATGACCTGCTTCAGGGAAAGATCATGGAGTCCTTCCTGCACCTGCTGTTCTTTAAGTTCCTTCAGCTCGAGACTGAAGGGTCTTACAGCCATGCTGGGTTACACAGCCATGGGCTACAGGTAAGTGTGTGCCAGACACAGGGACCAGCCAGCACAAAGGCCTAGTGTGGGAAGATGCCTGGCACTGGCAAGACACAGCAGGGAGGTCCCCACAGCTGGAGCGTGGTAGGTGGGGTAGAGCAGAAGATACAATTGAAGAGGGAAAGGCCTTGTACGTCCCCAGACCACTGGGGGATTTTTAAAACACTTAAAATTTAAAGAATAAATTTAAAAATTAAAAATGTCAAGAATAGAGATACCTGGGTGCCTATTAAGCGTCTGCCTTCTGCTCAGGTCATGATCTTGGGGTCCTGGGATGGAGCCCCACATGGGGCCCCTTGCTCAGTGGGGAGTCTGCTTGTCCCTCTCCCTCTGCCCCTCACCCCTGCTCAAGTTCTCTCTTCCTCTCTCTCGCTACTCTCTCTCTCTCTCTCTCAACTAAATAAATAAAATTTTACAAAAAATAAAATGTCGAGAATACACTGGCAAAGGCTCCCTTCTTGACCTAATTAGAGCCAGGCTCCTCTGGGCCAGACCTTGGCCCTACTCAGTCCGGTTTTAGTGGGAATCCTGCTGGGTCAGTTTACAGAATTTTCTACCTTTGGTATCTGACCATTCTTGATATCTGATCAAATTCCTCACCCATCCCTCTTAACATCTTTCACCAAGATCTTCAGCAAGAATCTTATCCAGTTGGTTCAGCAAGAATGTCCCCTTTTCCCCCATGTTTCCCCTTAGTAATTTCCTGTCCACTGACCCCACCTGGCTCCTTGGCTATAAATCTCCACTTGTCCTTATATTCAGAATGGAGCTCACTTCTATACTGAGGTCTCTCCCCGCCCCTTGCAATATTTCCTGAATAAAATATGCCTTGCTTGCTTTAATTTCCATCTGGCTCTGGTCTTCTTCCAACACAAAAGTAGAGAAAAGAGTGTGATATCTTCAGCATGCCCCAATCACACAGGTTCCACAATGACCCCCTCGTGGCCACCTTGTGTCCTCTGCTCCCTGTTGCCCATCTCCTTGACATCATAGTGTTTCATCCTGGGTAAGTATTTCTGTGTATATCTCTGATGAGGACTTCTTTTAAGCTGAACACCAAGTCATTTTCACACCTAAAATTTTGTAATTGTTCCCTATTATAATTAAACATCCTGTCATTAAGTCATTAGAGAGTATTTTACAGAGGAGCGACATGATTTGATTTACTTCTCTAAATGGTCAGATTAGATGGCGCACCCAGAATTTTTACAGTTAGTACAGGAAGTTCAGATGGGGGAACCACTTTGGAAGTATGGCAGTTCCTCGTCAGGTTAAAACACTTGCTTACCTTCGCACCTAGAAATGCCCTTCCTAAGTACTTACCAAAGAGAAATGAAAACTTTAGTCTACCCAAAGAATCATACAAACATATTCATGGCAACTTTATTTTAGAATTCCAAATGGTAAACAACCTGAATGTCCATTATAGGCAAGTAGATGAACCCACTGTGGTAATGGATATACTCAGAAAAAAAAAAAGGAATCAATTATTGATATGGATGAGAGAATGAATCAGGTTTAAAACATTGTTGAGGGGCTCCTGGGTGGCTCAGTGGGTTAAACATCTGCCTTTGGCTCAGGTCATGATCCTAGGGGTCCTGGGATGGAGCCCCACATGGGGCTGTCTACTCAGCTGGGAGTCTGCTTTCCCTCTTCCTCTCCCTTTGCCCTTCCCCAAACTTGTGCCCTCTCTGTCAAATAAATAAATAAAATCTTTTTAAAAAATGGTCGTGCAAAAGAAGCCAGCTGCAAGAGTGCATGCTGGCTGACTCTACTTACATGAGTTTCCAGAGAAGGCAAAACTCCACATCTATGTGTCTATGCTGACAGAAATCAAACGAGTGGTTGTCTTGGGTGAAGGGGACACAGATATTGACTAGAGAGGGGCTGGTAGGTGGGGAGACTTGGTGCTGTGGTTAGACGACAGAGAAGAGTATCAGGGAAATGTGAGATGATTCCATCCTGCCAGCTCTACTTAGAGTTCAAGGTCATGAATTTAGAGTAATTCCAGCAGCACAGTTGTGTTTACCCAAGTTCCACTGGACATATACAGAGACAGAGAACTGGATTGAACCAGGGTACCTGGTTTTGCTAAGTGAGTAAGATGAACGGAGATGGACAAATCAATTCTTAATCCCACCAGAACGAAAAGACTTTTCTTTTGCTTGTTCCTACAGAGAAAGCAACATCCCCAAATATGCATGAAGCACAAATCAGCAAAAGTGCCAAGTAGACCCGAAAGGATCCCCTGTCCCACTTCTTCTAGTCAGCTCTGTCGGACTCCAGGGCCTCACCCAGGGACCTGCTGGGCTTTTTGAGCAACTCTCTATCTGTGGAATTCTTCTGCTCACAGGACCTCCTTGAAGATGCTTCATTAGCTCATGAAAAGCATCTCCTACCCCACCTGCAGAATCAGGCACCAGCTGGTGAAACTCAACCCCAGTGCCATTCTGCACAGACTGCTTGCTGTCCAAAGAGCTGTGTCAGGTATAATCAGCTTTCCCAGAATGTGTACAAGCAGTTCAACCATTACCACTGGAGGTAGCCAGCCAAGAGAAAGGCAGAAAGAGTGGAGGGTGGGAGGAGGAGAAAAGTATAAAGAAGAACGCAATCCCAGGGGTTTAGCCTCTTCAGGTGTTGGTCCACACAGACCTTTCATCCTGAGCCTAATGGAAGACAAGCAGACTTTCCCGTTCATCTGTTTTATGAGCTTCTTAACTGGCATCGGTCTCCCCAGACTTGAATAGAACTCGTTAGCTCTCACCCTCCAAGAAGGGTCTAAACCTGGATCCCTTGCTTCAGTCCCGCAGCTGAGACCAACCGGCCCTCTTCTTTGGATACTTCCCTCCTTGGCAGCCAACAAGCCTACATTCTCAGCAAGGAGGTGACTCATGACTTCTCAGCCCCAGTCCTTTTACCAGCTCATGGCTCGGTTCCTGGCTTTGGCCAGGAATGTATCATGAATCGTTCCCTGAGGGCACTTCGCCAGTTCAAATTCCTGCTCCCAGTCTCTGGGACTGCCTGTGTGAAATACGATAAGAATATAGCATCTGTCTATTATTAAGGTAGATGCCGTCCTTGCACACGCTAAGAAGGAGGTATCTGGGGAGAGAAGTTCTTCCAGAGTCTCCTAGTGAAGACAGAACTTGCAGCCGCTCCAGGCCTGATTTACTGCCATGCCAAACATGGCACTGAGCCTGGAACCCCAGAGACTACAGAAGAGGCTGCCCTTAGGTGTTCCATCTCAGTTTTATGATTGGATTTACCAGTTTAGTTTCCTGGATCCTGGTTACTCATTCTACCTGTAACCCACCAGGCTTCATGGTCTTCCACTCTTAGAAGGACCACTCCAGAGGGACAGATGACTTTCTAATTAACAGCCAGTCTATGGTCTAGAAACATTCAGAACCAAGGTCTGAGTCCAACCTGGGGAAGATGCTAGACCCACAGGCCTAGCCTTGACCAGGCTGACCCCAAACTCCCAGCCATAATAGCCTTAGTTAGTACACTGTGTTCAGAAATACTTGGTTGTGCTTCTTTCTAGCACAAAATTTCCTTCTCCAAAGCCCCTGTTGGGCTATTGCTTATCGGTGGTAATGAAAATGTTTCAATCCAATGATCACATTTATAGACCACTCTGAATACAGTGGTCTAACCCAAATCTCAGCTTATCAAAAAATGGCCTCAGTCAGGGCAGCCTTATTCATTCTACTCCGATGTGTCAGGAAGGATTCAAGAGAGGAAAAACACCTGGGGGGTCTGCCTCCAGGACCTAACCACAGAAGGAGGAGGTAGACATGCCAATAGAACGGCTGTAATGGGCAATGCTCAGTACGTGACCATTTATCACACATGGTTTCCACTCTTCATGAGTGATGCCCACAGCCCATGACAAGTACTACGGGGCCCCGTGCAAGGGCAGGAAAATACTATTGGCGTTTTGGGTGGGACAACTCTTTGTCGTGTGGGACTGTCCTGTGCTTTGCATTCTCAGCCTTCATCACTGACAGCTCATAGCATTCCCCCAGTGACCGTGACAACCAGTCACGTTTCCCAGAGGTGGGAGGGTTGGACTGTCTAGGTCACGACTGCCCTGAGGAATCCGAACACCAGGAGCTGTGGCTCAAGGCAATGGTGAATTCTTGGCTCCTAGCTACTCAGGCATTCATTCTGGTCAATTGGGGAGGAGGGGGCAGAGGGGAAGGGGGCAGGCGTGGATGGAGCACCAGGGCTCTGACTGTAGGCCCAAATCCAACTGGAATGGATATCTGTGGTTTTTAGGTGTTTGGCGTCTGTTCCTACTTCTTTCGGTAACAGGTTACCAACATTACTGTTTGGCCTCTTCCTGTGGGTTCCAGGAGGGATGCAGGACCCAGTGAGAGGCTGATCAGATTCTTTGCTGCTGGGAAGCAGACCACCTTCCTGCCAGACTAGACCTTCAGAGGTGGGCGGGGAGTGTCTCCCCCCACCCACCACCCCAGCCCTGGCCCCGCAGTTGCTGCTGAGGCCATATGGACTCCCTTATGGGAAGAGTCTGCCAGAGGATGGAAGCTACCATGCAAAAGCAGGTAGAAACAGGTTTGGGGGCACGGCCTGAGCCCCTTGGAAGAGACTACATCTGAGCTGGAATTCTCTCTTGATTTTTATAGGATTTAATACGTCCCCATTTGTTCAGGCCAGTTTGGGTGAGGTTGTCCGACATTTATGAAAAGGGACCAATGCAGAGGCCAGGAAAAGGAGTTACTATCTGCAGTTGGAGGACCCAGGGTGAGCAGAGGCAGAAGCTGGGGGCCCCAGTCCTCACCACCCCGTTTCTGGTCCCTTTCATCCTGACCATGGGACAGATCAGTAATATGACCCTGCCCCACCTGGGACATTTGTATTCTTCCTGGGTAGGCTGCTTCCCAGGGGAGGTGCTTTTCAGTTCCTGTACTCTCTCCCCGCCTACCGGTGCCTGCTTAGGAAAGCAAATCCTGGGATTGGGAGGTGGTGAGTGGGGTGCAGGATTCCTGGGAACTGGCCTGGACCACTTTGCCCAATCCTACCTTCCCCATTTCGGGTAGACCAGCTCCCTGCCTCCTCAGGGGCTGTTGGCTGGCTCCCAGCCTGACCAGCTATTGGAGGGAGCTGCAGATCTCTTGGACAGGGCCCTATGCACTCACTTGAGTTCAGAGCGGTCCTCCTCCCCATTAACCACCACCTGGTATCCCCTGGCCATGACTGAGGGCTTCAGTGCCTTCTGGACTTCCAGTGGTAGCCATCTGCATTTCTTTGCCCAGGACATCATTTCTGGAGTGAACAAAAGTCCCAGGGAATTAACCACCTCCCTTCCAACACCCCTTAACTGAGGACCAATGGGTTGGGTGTATAAACATCCAGCTTTCCTGCCTTTGCCAGGATTACTCTGAGGTTTAGGGTCTGTCTCCCCTCCTCAATCATGGAACCCCCATACCCAGGCTATCCCAGCAGATCTAAGCTTCAGTTGTCCCCAGTGGCCACTGCTCTGAATTGACTGTCATCTCATTCTGCCTCAGCTGCTCAAGGACCCCCAGACTCTGGAGGGGGGCAGCGAAGTTTCGGGATAGACCCCAAGGCTTCAAGTTGCTCTGTGCCCTGCCCCTGTGCCTCTCCTATCACAGGTGAAACCAAATGAAGTCATTTCTCAGAGACAAAGTGTTCCCGGGCATGGAGCCTCTGTTCCTTAAGGTGCAGGCCTGGAAAGGGGCCAGGGCATCCCTCCTGTTCCCACTAACCAGGATTACCACTGGACAGAAGTGCAGTTGACTGGTTATGTTAGGTACTGAATTGAGTTGTATAATTCTTGCTTTTAGAGTGGGGAAAATCAGAAGAAGTTTGTTCTGTGAGTATGGGCAGAGAAAGTTGCCCCCCTCGGGTCTGTGGTCCCCAACAGGAACAGGAGGACCCCACCCTTTTTTGCCTGTTGCTCTACAGTCATCCCACACTTATCTCCCAAACCCATTTGCCAAGTCCAACTTTGTGTCTCTGAGTAAAACACACTAATGAAACAGAATTCTTTTTTTTTTTTTTTTTGTTCTATTTTGGTGACAAGAGAGATCCTTGATGGAAACTGGATCTGTAAGAAAAAAATAAGGATAGAGCCGTTAGCTTGGACAACATTCCATGACCTTGGGATTTTGGTGGCTTTCCAGTTTTACAACCCCATGGGTGAGGAGGGTTCAGCCGCTGAGGTCTTCTTGGGGAAAAATGAATTACATAGGATTCAAATTTCTTCCATTCTCTTGTCCAGTCTCCTTTTCATCCAAACAGCCACTTGGAGCCTGGTGTTCCCCTTCAGGCTGTAACGCACTTATGCAAAATGCCTGGCTCACACTTGGCTCAGTCAACTAGTGTCTTCTATTCTCTCCCCACCCTGAGAGCCCCTAGCAGCTGCAGTGGAGCCTCCCTCCCCCAAAACTGGGCCATGGCAGTGAATTTTACTGTGCTCGGTGCCCGAAAGGAGAGGGGAAACAGCCCTTTCCTTTCGGTGCCTCCTCATTTTCAGTGGGATGCTAAGAGACAGGTTTACCAAGCTTTAAGAAAGAAGGTTCTAGAAACACCTTTTACCACATAAGGGGTTTTGCCACTGCCATTAGATGGTTCTTTAGGCTCTGGACTGAGGAGGACACTAAACTATTTCCCTTCTACAAGGTCTAATTGCTAAGCCTTTGGAACTCAGGATGTCCCAGAGAACCTCCCCCAGGCACACAAACCCTCATGGGGCTTTCCGGGATTCAAGCACTTGTCCAAGCCAACAGGTCTGGACATTGGAGTTCATCTGTCACTCTGCTACCGTATCATCTTCTAAAAGCACTCCTGCCTCTTGTTGGTGCTGCTGGCAGGGTTCCCGCCTAGTTTGCTCTACTCCTTTGTGCAGTAAAGGGAAGCAAACTCAGCCCCAGAGTTGGGGTAGAATATAGGGGGAGCTCTGGATTGGTCTAATGCAGTCAGGGTAATTTAACTCCCCTCTGCCATTAATTTGTTGAAGAAGACACATGAGACCCAATTCAGGGGTATGTCACCCCAATTAGAGGGCAGGTATACCAGGGGCAGGGGCTTCTGGGAAAAACTTAACACAAGAAGAGACATGAGGAGGAGGTGGCCTTTTCCCTGACTTCTGAGGGTCAGGTATGAGGATGAAATTCTGGGAACTCTTCCAGATATCCGCCCGTGAGGGGGAACGAGCCCCTTCTTTGCTGAGGGGTGTCAGAGCTGAAAGCCAGATTAGTCCCCAGGTCCCTGCCGACCCTGTTGAGTTAACCATCCATGTGCTGCTTCCCAAGTGTTCCCTGAGATAATCTCCCTGTTGCCATTTTGAATTAGGTTTTCTTGAAATTTGTAGCACCAAAAAATCTTAAGCCACATTCCACATCAAATCAAGTCTTAAAATGCCTCGTGGCAGTTGGAAACCTACCAATTCGCACTTTCAGTTTTACAGCTGAATTAAGGGGAGAGAAGTCCGAGGGGAGCACTTTCCTATTTACCAAGCACCTTATCCATTAGAGGTAGTTATTTTTCACCCTGCCCACAAGTGAAGGCATTCTTCTCACGGGGCAGTGAAAGCTTTTTGATCAGGAAGGATCAGCATTGAGGGCAATGGTCGAAAATGCAGGATGTGTAGGAAGTAGGAAGGGCGAGTCCAGGAAGCACCTGGGTCAGCCCATCCATCCCAGGAGGGGAAGAGGCTGTGAACCTGGGTGTGGGTGCATGGTCCCCCCTCTGTTCACTTTACAGATGAGGGTGGGTCCCGGCCACAGGATAGGGAAGCACATGTCTGTCTGTCCGCACTCCGTGAGGCACAGAAGAACAAACAGACATGTAGTAGCAGGGCCCTCACAATCAGGTCTCAGCCCTGCTCATCAGCGCCTTCTGCTGAGATTGTCTCTTTTCTGCCTTTTCCTACCTGTGGATACCACTTGTTGACCTGAAACCTACCTGCTCTTCTCTATCTCTGAGAACTTACTGGGACCCTGCATGCTTGCCTAGACCCAGAGCAAGCCCACGGCAGGTGTCTTCTCCACTGGCACCTTCCTTCATTACCAGACTTCTAAATGGCATCTTCCTGGCCTCCGTTCCAGACTCTCGGCTCTATCTAGGTCTTCTCTCTGAGTCATCTTATCCCCTGCCTCTGGCTGTAGATTTCAGCTCTTACGAATCACTCCCTTGCTTGGAGCTAAGACCTGGCTTTTCCAGTGACTTCCATATGTCCATCTGCCTCCGTGACATGTCCCTTTGGTAGTCCAATGCCTCAATAGTAACAACAGAATAGAACAGAACTCTCGATTTCCATCCTCTCCTGCGCCTTTTGTCTCTGGCAATGGCACCCCAAGGAGTCATCCTTGAGGCTTCCCTTTCACTCATCGCTTCATCCAACCTATCAGCAAGACTTGCTGGTTCTGCCTCTGTAATGTCGCTGGTCACTTCCCCTCTGCAGCCATCCCCTTGATCCAAGTGCCATCTTTGCTTGTCCAGCCCAGTGCAGATGATTCCCACCTGGTCCTCCTCCCCCTTCCCCAACCTCTATCCAACAGGCACTGCGATTGTTTTGAAATCTTTGAAATGAAAACCAACAGCCTGAGAGACATCTAGAACACGAAATCTTCAAGGCTCTACCTGACCTTGGTCTCCCCTGTGATGGCATCCTGACCGCCAGAGCTCCAGCCATATTGGCCTTTTCTCTGTCCTAAAACATGTTACGTTCCTTCCTGCCTAACTGTTGGATCTGCTTTTCTGTCTGTAAGCACCCTTTTCCCCCAAATTTGCACTGTCTGTCTCCTTCTGCCCTATATGTCTCAGCTCAGAGAGGCCTTTGCAGACCAGCCTATTGCAAGCAACATCCCTGCCTGCTCACCCGCCCTTTTCTGCTCTTTATCAGATCTACTTTATATCTTTATTTCCTTGATAACACTTGCTGCCAAATCCAGTGATCTTGTTTATTCATTAAACGGGTCAATTGTCTGTCTGTGGCCACTGGAATGCAGGCTCCCTGGGTTGGAGGATGGGTCTTTGGTTCTGTCTTGGTTTACTCCTATAACACAGTGGGAGGGACCTAAGAAATATGAATGAATGAATGCAATATTTAACCAATGAACATGCTCTCTTGTCATTTGGACTCTGCCGTCTAGCTTGGGTGTCAGAAAGCATTTGTCTCCATGGGAATTACTATCCCCTGCCCCCTTTGCCTGGGAGCCTTGGCCAGTTTAGATCCACAGACTTTACCGGACTTCCAAGCCTGAAGCCCTTGCCTTGGCCTGTGGGTGGGTGTGGCCAACCATTTCCCGCTGTGGTCATCGTGTCTCACAGTCCCCAGTGTGGTGCCGGGCACATGGTCAGTACACACGACAGCTGTGTTAACCCACTTGCCTATTTACAGGGGTTCCTGAGGGGAACCCCAGGGTGTTGGGGTGGGAGACACTATGTTTGACTAGTGTCCAGGAATTGTCACTGCAACTTCTAGGCTTTTAGAAAGTTCTCTCCTGACCCCTGCTGGTGGCACCATAGACCTCAGACTCCTAGTGTCCACTGAATGATGGGATAGGACACTGGAGTGCCGGCTCTGGCAGAAGCAACTCTGGAAGAAGCCAGGTCTTGCTGAGGGTCAGTTAAAGGACATTTCAAGGGCCCCAAAGCCAATGAACACTCCATCCCAGTGCTGGAACCAAAGTTTGACCAAAGCAGTGGGTCACGTGGGGGAAAGGCCACCTCATCAGAATTGCCAGGCATGGGCTATGGGGCCTTGGAAGAAGCCTGTCTCAGGCGGCAGGTGCCTGTCTCTCTCTCAAGGGACACTGGAGTGGTCAGGGGACAACTATGGCTGGAGAAAAGAAGTCCATTCCTGGGAGGACCAGCCTGTCGGGTGTGAGCTCTGTCGTTGGACTGGTTTTATCTGGCCTGGAGAAGGCAGGTCCCCAGGCCTGCCTCCAGGCAAGGGGTCCACCCTAAGAAGACATAAGGAGTCACCCTTCAGAGCAGAAGAAAGAGGTGAGCGGTGCCAAGTTCGGGCACAGCATGCATTGGCCAGTTTGTTAAGTGAAGTCAGCAGTATAGAACCCCACAGGCCACTTGAACCCTCACCTCCAACACACTCGCAGCCTCAGTCTCTGGGGAATCTTGTTGGCTTTGCCACCGATTCACTCTCAGTGGCAGGGACGTGACCTACTCCAGGCCCTGGATGGGGTTCCACTCTACTCCCCTCCTCCCGTTTTCCCCCTCCCCATCCCCTTTACTCACCCTCCTTGCTGTCTATAAACATCTCCCTCCTCCCCTCTCTGAGCCCCTCCATGCAGGGCCCCCGACACCACATTAAGTCGCCAGGATTTCTGCCACTCATCTTTCAACCCTGGTTAAAGCAAAGACAGCGCCCCGGTGTGCAGCTGCCAGTCTTAGGGTCCAGCGCGTGTTCTTGGAATACACAGGACTCCGCTTTGAAAGCTGAGCGTTTCTTGGGCACCCTCCTCTGCTAGAAGTGCATGACATTTGGGATTCATATCTCCTGTGAGTCTTTTTATGGCAAGAAATAGGGTTTTCCATTTATGGCCACATTTAAATTTGCCTTGAAAATAAATGCATGTAAGTTCAAAAGAAAGCTAATTTTAAAAGGAGTAAGGCTATTGCAGGTGTCAAAGTCGGCCGAGTTTGGGGAACACTGAGTTAGGAGGCAGTGTTGATGACGCAGATGGGGCAGCGGCTGTGTGGAGGGCCTCTTCTGGGCGAGGCCCTCTGCTGAGTGTTTGACATGCATGTTTTTCACCTACTCCTTCAACAACCCAGTGAGAGGGGTACTGTTATTACCCCATTTAACAAGAAGGAGATGGCAGGAGTTAGGGAAAACTTGCTCCAGGCCCTAGAGATCCTGGATGTGGGAGGGGAATCCAATCTCAGGCTTGCCTGCCGCCAGTGGCAGAACCCAAGGGGACACCGTGGCCCCTGTTTAAGGAGCCTTTAGGACACAATGCTTTCGCTCAGGGTCATTCTTCAAACTGCGCATCACCACCTGTGACCCAGCCTGGCGAGTCTGAACATCCCCTCATTAAATCCTCAAAACCGCTGCCCCTGGAGGTAGTTATTATTCCTCCTCCTTTGGCAAAGACATGCCTCTTACAGAAGTTAAGCAAGGCATCCCTGAAGACCCAGTTACCGGGCTCTGTCTCCAAAGCCTGAACCTTTCTGACCACTTCCACGATGGTCATAGTCACAAGACTGGCCAGCTGGCCAGCCCTGTCCTCTGAGCACCCTTTCTCTGCCTCTCAATAATCTCAGGACAGAGGTCCCATGACCTTCCTGGTTTATAGACCGGGAAACTGAGGGCCTCAGCTACTCTGCTATTTCATGAAGCTTAAGGTGCTTTTATTCTTCCATGAAAGTCCCTTGATCAGGCAGTAGAGCCCCGGAGTGGATGGTGAGTTTCCTTTTTGGGCTGGGCTTCTGAGATGCTTTGAGCATCTGTTCCCACCACATGCCCTACGGTGGCCATTCCTCATCCATTCCTATGGCTGGTGGAGTTTGGGAGTGGGTTGAACAGCTGCCATTACCATTATCCCCCATTATTAGGCATTCACTGCCAGTGGATTTGACAATGGCAACAACCATGGGTGCTCTTGGTGCCCACCTAGATCCTCTTTCTGGGCAGGTGTGTCTATTCCCCAGCTCCTGAGAACTGTGAATGTTGGCTGCTAATCACTCAGAGCTGCCTCCTTCCCCAGGAACTTTCTCTCAAGAGGGCAAATGAGATCTGCTTTTCCCCAAAGACATACACTCCTCACTCCTACTGCCAATCACTCAATGATGGAGGATCACAGAAGGCCAAGCTTCTTGCTCCAAGGTGAGACCAGCTCTGTGGTTAATTTACACACCAGAGCTCCCCTGGGATCAGGCTGAGGCTGGACTCCAGCTGAGACCTCCTCCTTGTTCTACTACTTCCTCTCTCCTCTCTTACCTCCTTCACTCCTATTTTCCCTCATAAATCCTATGCACCAAATCCCTGTCTCAGGCTCTGCCCCTGGGATCCTGGCCCAAGACAGGGGAGGACTGGAGGTACCATGTAAGGCATACTCCCTGCCCTCAAGGACTGTGTAATGTAGTTGGAGAAACAGGCCACATAGGTACCAAGAAATCGATTGCCCACAGTACAGAGTAGAAAAGGCTGGAGAAAACAGTGTTAAAAAGATGGGGAGATCACTGGAACTGTAGGTGGGAAGAGCTTATGGAAGAAATGGGACCAGGTCATGAAAGATAAGTAGCACTTCAGAAGGAAAGTTCTCTCGGCAGAGAGAAAGTTCCAAGGGAAGTCCTAAGAGAGATGGGAACCTCTGTCCAACCTCTGTCCAACGTCTCCGGCTTCATCCTGCCTGGGATCTGTGACTAGGGAACCTCCACCCCCCGGTGAGTGTTGGGGGAGCTCTGATTTGACAATCCAATAATGGGTCTAGCATTTTCCAAGAGTGTCAGGGCTGCTTGAGAGAGCCATGTCAGATGACCCTGAGGCCAGGAAGTCACTCAGTTCTTACGCTTTCCCTAAGAGGCTGGAGGTTTGGTCCCTCCATAAATTATTCCTCCTTTATTCCTAGAAGGGACAGATACTCCCTCAGCCCTGCACTGCAGGCACGGTGACCCAGTGGGCTTGAGCGTTACCTGTGCAAGGGGACAGAGGCACAAAGGGGGTACACGTACCTGCCGGACCGTGGGCCTGGGGGGTTGCTTACAAGAATTCAGTGGTGTAATAGGCAGCTCCTAGGGCCCCCAGAACTACAGCAGCAGTCCCGAGAGCTTGGAGCACGCGAATTACGATGAGTGGAGTGTTTCCTTGTAGGTTTTCTGTAGAGCAAAGCAGAAAGCCCACAGGTTGGGAGAATCTGGACTCTAGTGCCTGTCCACAGACAGGGGAGGCAGAAACTGTAGGATCCCCTCAGCAGTTCAGAAATGCCCATCTCCCACTACTGATGCTCCTCCCGAGGGAAAACAGCTCTGTCCGCCTCTGTCCGGTGACTCCCTGCCACAGGACCCCCACCTCCGAGGATGGGCAAGCCTGGGATGCCAGCTTCTGGGGACACTCAGGAAGCAGGATATGAAGGCAGGGAAGGCTGTGGTGTGCAGGCCCGAGCTAAACATCTTATACCCAGTGTCTTCCTCCAGCCTCAAAACAACCCCGTGAAGTAGGTTCTATCATAGGCCTCTATTTTGGAGAAGAATCATCTCAGGAAGCCGCATGGGATGCCCACCACACCGGCAAGGAAGATGGACCATTGTGCCAGTGACTGTGAGGAAGACTTTCCCAAAAGGCAATATCCATTTGGACAACAATCCTGCTGAGGTAGGGAATCTTATTTGATGTGAATGTGTATTTAAAACCAAGATCCAACATTCGGCTCCGCTGAGAAATGTAAAGAATATGGAAGCTGATGGTGTGATTTGAGTGGAATTAAGACTAGAGGTCTCACCTGGGCCAGGCAGCATCTCTGCCCCTCCCTCTCCTTCCCCTAATGGGGAACCGCCTTGCTTTCACCTTTCCCTCCACCTTTTCACAGTAAGCCAGGGGAAGATCCCAAGACCCTTCTAGACTCAGCGCAGATAGATACCATTGACACTATAAAGTCTCTGTGGACCCAAGCTTTGGAGGGGGCTCCCCTTTTTTCTGAAGCTCTTTGAACTTCTAAGAAGCAGGGCTCACTTCTGGGCTCCCATCTTAGTTTCTGAACGTACACATCTCACCTTGCCACATAGACTGCACGATTTTTAAAGGGTCAAGTTCCCTGTTCTGGTTTTCCTCACAGTACCTAGTCTTCTATGCCCAGGAGGGGTTCTCACTTGTTGGTTTTAAAGCGACATGAAATCCATGGCATGGCTCGACAGATGGACAGATGGACGGAAATACTAAGTGTGTGCGAGGAAAATCAGTAGAGGTGAGCGGTGGGCAGGTCGTTCCTTGATGGGACTTACCAGACTGTAGAGTATTTTTAGCTCTACACATGTTCTCTCGACACACTGGGCTACCTGTATGCCTCTCTCATGTCCAAGAGGTGGTGATTTTCAGGGATGGACAGGAGAGTGGATTTGGTGGGGAAGGGAGCAGGAAGAGAGTGAGGCATCAGTTTTGCTCCTGGAGTAGGGATCTGAGATCCCCAAGAAGGGAGTCTATTCATGGACACTGGTGAGACCTTTGAGTATAAGTATAGCTACTCTGGGGCCCAGTCCTGGGGACAGAGGGAGGCACATCGCCTTGCGCTACTGGGAAAGTGGACTGACATCTTTAGTTCCGTTTTCTGTACAGGGTTCTTCCCGTGAGTGGAAGCAGCAGCCACCAGGTGGCTTTCTCCTGATGGATTCGTGGGAGAGGAAAGGAAGGGCAGGTACCTCGGAAGATGCTGTGGGAGCCTGGGGGCGTGTCCCCTGTGGAGACTGTCAGAAATGGTTGTGAAACGTGAAACCCTCTAAATGGGGTGGAGGTCTTGCTCTTACCAACCGGCCATGTGGGTTCCAATCAGTATTTATCACTGAATTCTGGGGGAAATTCATAAGCAGGTCAAGAACCTGAAGCTCTCAGGTATGGTGTGGGCCACAGAAGGAGGCCGGTGGCCCAACAGAGCACTGAATCACAGTGCTCTGAGTGAGAGGGACTTTTCTAAGGGCTGCGAGGGAGTGTGCTTTGAGGAAGAAGGGGGACCATGGAGAAAAGAACCACGAGCCTCCTAAAGAAGTCATTTCCGGTAAGGAAGAAAACTGGGCCCTCTTTGTGCAGATGGGGGACCCCTGGGCGTGGGTCTGGTCAGAAAGGGCAGGGCGCCAAACCCCAGGAAGTGGCCACCCTGGAGAGGCTTCCTTTCCGCCTGGGATTCTCAAGAAGGAGTTACAACATGGCAGCTAATAGGGTCCAGGACAGAGCCAGGCCCTGGGACCCAAGTGCCCCGAGGATCCAGCCCCCCACGCGCTCCAGAACCTGTAGAAAGTGAGGAGGCTTGGGGATCCTCTCCCTGGCATGGTGGGCCAGACCCGAGGAAGGAGGACATCAAAGATGCGGCTATGACACAGGCCCAGACGACGCCAGCAAGCAGAGCTGCCGGGGCAAGTGGAACAGGAACAGAAGGCCCGCGGGCCCGCACGAGTCACAGCCCCTGGATGGACAGAGAAGGAGAGAGATGAGGGAGCCCTGCCTCTAGGAGGCGTGGGAGAGCTAGGTAGACAAGGGAGGGAAGACTAAGAGGGGAACCTGGTTGTTTTAGAACCTGGAGCTCCGCAGGCCATTTTGAAATAATGGCGCTATTATTTGTTTATTCTCAGTTTATAAACCGGGAAACTGAGGCTCAAAGAATAGATGGGATGTGGCCTTGTAACACAGAGATTGGAAGAAGTGGGTTTCAGCTCAGGGCTTCTAACTCGTCTGGTGCTCCATCCATGGAATTCACAGAAAATGACAGCGGTAGGAGAATGACTCTGAGATTCCACTGGAACATGGTCCATTCTTCTGCAGCTTATTGACTGATCCAGAAGACAGTGGCTGCTCCAATTTACAGTCCTTGAAACTTTCCCAAACTTCTCTCCCATTTGTCCTCTGCTGAGGATGCCAGGAGTCCTCAGATATGGCGCCGTCTGCTGTTACACAGGAGGACTTCCGGCGGACAGTTTCCTCCTCCTCCTGGCTTGGGCCCTGGCTTCTTGACACAGCTACACGTTCTTCCAACATAAGCTCCCCAAAGCCAGTGATCAATGGGGCAGACAACACACACTTCCTCCTTAGACCTGCCTACCACTTTTATTTTCCTGGAATGGAGAAGGAAGGGATTCTAAAAGGCAAGCCTTATCTTTTTTCTTTGTTAATTGTTTTAATAGACATTTAATTTCTGTGTCATAACATTTATTCTTTAAAGTGTTCAGTGGTTTTTGGCATATTAACAAAGGTGTAAATCCATCATTACTGACTAATTCCAGAACGTTTTCATCTTGCACTCCAAGGAAACCCCATGGCCATTTGCAGTCACTCCTTTCCCCACCTCCCCCCAGTTCTGATCAATGGATTTGCCTATTCTGCACATTTCATAAATGGAATCGTGTACAACATGTGAGTTTTGGAGGGCTAGCTTCTTTCACTTAGCCCAATGTGTCTCAGGCTCATCCATGTTGTAGCACGCGTCAGTGGTGCCAAATAGGATTTCATTGTATGGATGTACCACATGCTGTTTATTTGTTCATCAGATTGTTGATATTGAGTTTGTCCAACTTCTTGGCTACCATTAATTAATGGCGCTGTGAACATTCATGTGCACGTTTTTGTATGGATGTTCTATTTTTAATTCTCTTGGGTGTGTCCCCAGGAGTGGAATTGCTCGGTCATATAGTAACTTTGCATTTGACCGTTTGAGGAACTGCCAGATTGTTTTCAGCACCAGCCGCACCATTCTGTGTTCCCTCCAGCCATGGATGTGGGTTCCATTTAGATTTTAGGGGCACCTGGGTGGCTCAGTTGGTTGAACGTCTGACTTGATTTCGGCTCAAGTCATGATCTCAGGGTTGTGGAATCGGGCCCCACTTCAGGCTCTGTGCTTGACTCGGAATCTGCTTGAGATTCTCCCTCTTCCTCTCCCTCTGGCCTCCCCGCTTCAAACAAATAAAGAAACAAATAACATCCTTTAAAAAAAAAGATTTGGATTTCAGAAAATGGCGCCCTTATGTAAAGGCCTTCATCCCTTATCATCCACCCTTTTTCGCACTCTGGCTTGAAGGAATAAAATTGCCCTGGCAGAAAAGTGCAGGGTGTCCACTCTAACCACGGGCAGGCCACCCCAGTCACCTGCGTGGCCTTCTCAATAAGCAGAATTCCTCCCCAGGGGTGAGCCACATGCATTCCTCAAAAGATGTGGGGTTGGAACATTTTGCTTTCTACAGATATCAGTTCTGAAGGCCATAATCCAGAAGTGTTTCCACCAGTGGTTGATGATCACAATATATGCAATATGTAACACTCAAAACCATTTCTACATGTTAAGAATGGGTTGATTCTTAGCCACCGAAATACCATTGTCCGCGCAATCGCTTGGGGCTAGCTCTCTCACTCACACCTCACTTGCAGTTTATATCCACACCATCCCGGAGGAATAAGCTGTGGCCCAGAGAGTGTGGCCTATTTGGGATCATAAAGCCACTGGCACTGGCTCATGGTGAAGCCAAAAGAAGCTCAGAGAAGGGTGTTCTTCCTCCTGGGGAAACTTGGGACTCTTGGGATCAGAAGGTCAATGCTGCAGTTAAGAGTGAAGATTATAGAGTCAGAATCGACGGAGGTCCTCCTCTTGGTGTTACCAGTGCCTGCTTGAGAGTGTGTTGTTTGGTTTCATTAAGCCTCAGTTTCCCCATCTATGAAAGGGAGACCATGATGCTAATACCTCCTTTATAGGACTGTTAAATGGGAAGATGCACACTGACAGCGAGCTGAATGCTAGGTACATGGTAAATGCTTGGGGGTTGTTAGTTCGTTACTACCATTATTATTATTATTAGAAGTAGTAATATTAACCAGCCTGTCTCCCCAACTCCACTTAATTCCCTCTATGCAATCCAATGCTCAGTCAGATTCTGGCTACCCAAGAAGACGGAGGGCCACTTTTCCTAGACAGCCATTCAATTTTCAGACAGAACTAATTGTTGTTAAATGTCTTCTTGTTGAGCAGAAATCTGCCTGTCTCTAGTATCTTCCATGGGTAAGGCTGCCAGATTTAGCAGATAAAAATACAGAAAGCCCATGCAATACCCGGGACTAGAAAGTTACTTGTTTATCTGAAATTCAAATTTAACTGGGTGTCCTATATTTTATCTGGCAACCCTGAGTCAGACCTCTGAGGCCAACAAAGAACAAGTCTACTCACATCTTTTACTTGACAAATTTCCTCCAATTCCTTCAACCAAATCTCATACATCACACGGTTCTTGCTTTCCCAACCCCTCAAACCCCATTATCTTCTTTGGACTAGATTGCTAGGCACTTTTCACAGCACACAAGAGTATGAATGACCACCTCCCTTGTCCTAAACCATATACTTCTATTAACACATCCTTGGTTTTTATTTGTGAGCAGCCACATGGCACTTCTGACTCCTAATAAGATAGTATCACCACGGAGCCAAGCGCAATGTTGATCGATGTGTATGTGTGGCTGCCTTCACTGAGACCCAGGGTGGTGAGGACTGGCAAAATCCAGGGATCCTGAAGTCCTAGGTAACAACAAAACCCCAAACCCTCACACTTCACCAGCACGTTCCAGAATACACATCAACCATGCACCATTACCCGAAATGAACCCGTCTCCTGGGGACCCTAGGACTCCACCAGCAGGAAAGCTAGATGTTCTTGAGTTAGAAGCCTGCCCACCTGTTTTCCTGGATCGAGAGGATGCTTTCGAGTTAGTGTCCTGAGGTAACAGGCCCCGGGTGGAGGAGTTGGTTTCCGGAGCTGGGAGAGCCTGGGGCGCAGACTGTCGCGGGGTGCTTACAGAGCTGGGCTGGGGGGTAGATCTGGGGCTGGCCTGCTGCGGGGTGGAGGCGGGGCTGGGCTGCTGCGGGGTGGAGGCGGGGCTGGGCTGCTGAGGGGTGGAGGCGGGGCTGGGCGGCTGGGGGGTCGAGGCGGGGCTGGGCTGCTGAGGGGTGGAGGCCGGGCTGGGCTCCTGCGGGCTGGATCTGGGGCTGGGCTGTTGCGGAGTGGATGCCGGGCTGGGCTGCTGCGGGGTGGACTCGGAGCTGGTGCGCTGGGAGGTGGAGCCATGGCGTCTGGATTCCGGCTTCTTCCTTTTGCCCTTCCTCATGGTGGGTTCTCTTCACCTAAACGTGGACCTACATGGAGCTGCCTAATCTTCCGGCTCCCTCCTGGAGGGGCCGTTTGCCCTGCCCTGGGGGAAGGGTCTGGCCTCGGGAGGGACCTAAGCCCCGCAGAGAACAGTCACCTCCACCCCTCCTGTGAGGTCACAAACCCAGGGTGGTTCCTATGGCAGGGTTCTGGGGACAGTCTTCTCTGCCTACGCCAGCCTGCTGTCCTCCCTCCTCCCCAGCAACCGGGATAGGCAGAAGGCCCTCAGGGACCTGGGTCAGCCTGGCTACGGGAACCGGGACATCTTGGACCCCCCAAGATGTTGCGACCAGAGCGCCTCCTTCAGGCACCTCTCCGCTGGTGCGCTCCTGGGTCCCTAAGCGCTCTCTGTTCGCTTTTAGACACCCTCCCCCCTCTGAAGCTCAGCTCTGCCAAGGGTTTCCACAACCCAAAACAAACTACTTCACCATGCATCCTGTGAGTTTTAGGCAATTTTACTGAAGGTTTGGGGGTCCACGGGAGGTCCGCAGGCTTCTCCCATATCAGCTGTTTCCTCCCCATTCAGAAGATCTTAAAGTAGCTTCACCCTTCTTCCAAAACCTGCCCTCCCCACTGTAGGAAGGGGCTAGGGATCCGCAACTTGGATAGGAACCTCGCTTTTGCAAAAGAATTTCCCCTATAAGACATCACAGTTTGGAAAACTACACTTTCTTTTAACTCAGTCGCGGCAATGATGGACTACCTCTCAAACCCCAAACTCGTCGGGTCAATTAGGAGACTATGAATATTACTTCAAGGTAAAAATATAAATCGATTTTCCTTTCAGGATGGAAGCGGAAAAGGCGTTTTTAAAAGACAAGCCTAAGCTTCACGCTGTGACCGCAACACAGAATGTGCTCACCTTGGAATACTCTACCTCTGCCATAAATGCATCAAAAGGTGGGTGAGTATTCAGCAGCGAAACTCATGCTCTTGGGGGTGGGGGTGTGTGATGCCCTTGGCCAAAGATAGGGTTTAGGGCAGACATTGCTAGAAGGCACCTCCATGCAAGGCCAGACCCGATGTGAAATGTGAAATGACAGAAAGTATTTTGGGATTCTAGATCCTGAAAAGACCATAATGATTCTCTTTTTCGCAGAAGAGAAACTGAGGGAAACTTAGGGAAATTAAATCACCTTCCAAGATCACCCAGCTAGTTGGAAGCATTGACAGGGTGAAGTTCCCATTTCATTTCATGATTCCAGCAGGCAATAGGGAATCAGATCATTATACAGGCCTTAAAAGTCAATGGGCTAGAAAGATCCCTTGAGTGAGAAGACTGGATTCTTCTTTAAAAAAAGTCACCAAGGATTAGATGTGGAAGATCCCTCAGATCAATAAAGTCAGATTGGATTTGGTTGACCATCAGCACAAAGTAGTTCAAGGAGCAAACTGAGTCTACAAGAAGGTGGTAATTCTCTAGAGTCAAGAGCAATGGATCCCTCTGGGGGAGTCAATTTAGAATCAGAGAGACTGGAAACTGGGGTCAGGGACCCTGTCCAGATTTAACAGACAGGTTGGGAACTCCAAAGGCATTTATCTCTGCAAAATTAGATTTCCAGACACCAGTGGGCTTTTGCCTGGGGCTTCAACCTGATTTAAATCAGGGGTTCTCAACCTCAGCTCTATTGACATTTGAGGCCGGATAAATCTTTGCTGTATGAGCCGGATGATTCTCCTGTGTATTGTAGGAAGTTTACCGGCAGCCCTGGTGTCTGCCACGAGATGCCAGTAGCAACTTCTTCTCCCACCAAAGATGTCTATAGACAATGCTAAATGCCTCCGTGTGTGTGTGTGTGTGTGTGTGTGTGTGTGTGTGTGTATGAAAGAGAGAGAGAGAGAGAGAGAGAGAAAATTGCCCCTGGTCGAGAACCCTGTTTTTTAAATGAATTAGATAAGGGGCGAACATGCATGGGTAGTCTTTCCTGGTAGAGATGAAAGAAGTGTGTCATTTCATACCAAGGAGCCAAATGGCACAGAGAACAGGTCTCTCTTCCTGAGGAGAGCGATGGAGAAAACACAGAGGCTCAGGCTTTGGGAGGAGTGAAGAGTTTTTCTATGGCAGTGGAAAAAAATATGGGTGGATTCTTTCATAAGGGTGATTCCAAGAAGCAGGGAGACAGTACTCATGGAATGAGAGTTTGGTCCAGAGGGATGAGGAAGAACAGCACTGCGATACTTTGCTAGAAGGTCTTCCTTGGCCCCCACTGCCTTCCCACTGGAGCAAAAGTTCCCGGCTGGAAGTCTGACTTCATAACATGGTCACAGACCAGCACCCCAGGTATACTGACCAACTCTCTGCTATCTTTTCTAGCTCTTGCCAGCTGTGAGAGTGGAGGCTTGCTTTCCTCCATCTGTGAAAGCCCTTCCCCTCTCTCAGCCCGCCCCCCCGCCGTCATTACACTTCCCATCATCAGGTTCCATCCCAAGTGGACCAGTCTCCTTGAGGTCCCCAACTGGAAGAGACCCTTCCCTCCCTGAGTCCCAGATCACATACCGCATGGTGTTAGAGTGATGGGTTTCCTGTCTTCCCTTGAGTTCCCTACTCCCAGGCTGTGAGTACCCTGGAAGGCCCGAGTCCAGAGAAGAAGCGCAACACAAGCTTCTCCAAGGTGAGGGTAGGGGGACAAAGAAAGCAGGAAACCGCCGAAGGCAGGGTGAGCATGGAATGTGAGGGCCAACAGGCTGTATCACGAAGGGGTTACTTTCCTAAGACGGGCTGCGGTTTTCTGGCCTTGCTTGAGGATCTTGGAACAGTCCACAGGCAAGGGGCTCTCCTACTTGACCTGGCAGCCATGGGACAATCTTGTGCACTATTTGGCAAGGTGAGAAGATGGAGTCTAGGGGGAGGTGAAGTGAGGATGAGGTTCTGAGGGTGTGAACATCCACACCCGGTGGTTCTGGACTTCTGGCTACTTCCAGCGCGCTAAGAGCAAGCGTGTCAGCATTTGCCCCTACGCTCGCATCTTACAGTTGGGTGACACCTCAGACACCAGCTGGCCCTTGGCTCCCACCTGTGAGGAACGGGAGCTAGTTCTCCAAGGGGACAACCTGCTCTGGTCACCAGTAGGAGGGTGTCTGAGCTTTGAGCAACTGGGTATTGGAACTCCCCATCCCAGGCACTTCCTTCCCTGCTGCCGCCGGCCTCTGGAGAGGACTTCCTGGAGACAGAGGGCACCTGGTGCTCATTCCAGAGCTCAGTGTCCAAGGCCCTGGACCCTCTGGGGCCATAGGCCTGGATTCCTTGATAGGCATGCACTCAAGAGCAGAGCAGGAATCCCGACCCATCACCTCCTCCAAAGCTTAGCTGTGAGGAGGAGACGTGAAAAGCCCTTAGGACAGTCCCTAATGCACACCAGGCAGGGTTTTCTTGTCAATTATGCTTCCCTTGGAGGAGAAGCCTCCAGAACCAATCAAGGAGTAAGTGGATGTGGAAAGGCCGGGGTGGCACTGGGTCCTAGAAACTCCCAAATCTGTACCTTGCAGAAGTGTGATGCAGGGTGCAGGGGGAGAAAGGGGCTAGGTGGATGGGTGGGAAGAGTTTAACTCTACAAATTCAGTAAATGTGAATATTTTTGACCAGAGATTGCCCCAGCGAGCACACCTGGGCTGAGAAATCTGATGAATCTTCATCCAAACCGGTGTTAAGTGGAGGCTCTAGGAGCGGGCCCGTGACATGGGGGATGTGTCCACTCCCCTGGACCAGGACCGCACTCCCTCCAACCTTGCAGTTTCCACGCACCCCCTCCCCCGACCCCCACCCGCTGTCGGGACCCTCACCATCCGTCTGGGTCTCCTGATCCACGAGAAGGACGCTGCCCCGAGCCCTGGCATTGCGCCCTGTGCTGGCGGCGGGCTGGACGTCCAGGACGCAGTCCGAGCGGCTGGGGCGGAACACCGCCGTGTGCACCTCCACCGAGGGGCTGTGCGGCGCGAAGGCGCTGCAGAGCAGGGTCTCCATGCGGCGGCGCGCCTCGGCCTCCTCTTCCGGCTGCGGCTGCACCACGATCCCGACAAGAGCAGCAGGCGGCTGGCGGTGCCGCGCCTGCACCTGCTGCAGGAGCAGCTGCAGCCGCGGCAGGTTGGAGCGCAGCGCGGACGCGCGGCACAGCACCAGGAGCAGCCGGGGGTTGCGCTGGGGCGCCGGGCAGGGCACCCAGCCTCCCGACGGCGGCTCCTCCGCCGCCTCGCGGCAGGAGGTCTCAGACCCAGCCCGAGCCGCCCCGCACTCGCACGGGTCCGTGGCCTTGCACCTGTCGCACCTCCTCTCTTTGGCGCAGCGCCTGGACTTGGCGGCCGGGCAGTCGGCGCTGTCCCACCCGCTGTGGCCGGGACGCTTGCGCTGCCGCGTGGCGCAGCTGCTGTGGTAGCTCGCGGTTCGAGTGGACGAGGGCCTGGCGCAGTGATCGTCCGGAGCCTGCTCCAGAACGTCCTGCACGGTCAGGCAGCCCTCATCCTGCTTCCAGAGCTCGCCGAACAGCAGTATCCGGCCGTGGCCCTCGACGGGCTGGGCCCGAGCCTGTTGCTGAGACTCCGCCTTCCTGTCCTGCGGGGCCCTGGAGGGCCCGGCCCCAGGCTCCATGCCCGGTCCCGGCTCTCTTGCCCCTCTGGGCCCCGGGGCGTCTGTTGGCCACGGGACAAGCCGCCCTTCCCTGGAGCATGTCACAATACCCCTGCGCCCTCCCTACCTCTTCCTGTCCTGACCTAGGGCCTCCGCCCTTTATTTTTTGGAAATCTTCCAACATAGGGAAGTCGCTGCCGCTTGCCGCGAAAATGCCAGCTGTGTTCAGTTTCTCTTGTCATTTTGTGTGTCTTCGGTATCAACAGGGGAAATCCTTTTATCTTGGGGTTGGACCATTATGCCCAAGCCTCCAAGTAAAACAGATTTTCCTGCACCTCACAGGTACTTAAAAAGCAGTGGGAGAAAAAAAAAAAAAAAAAAAAAAGACGATAAAAGGCAGTGGATCCTGGTGCTCACTGCACCTGGGACACCTGAAAAGCGGTAAGGAAAAGCGGAAAGGAACACCTGAAATACTTGCTGGGTGAACTGGGAGCCAGGGTCCTGGGTCCTGCCTGAACTGGCTGGGGCTGCAGGAGATGGTTCGCGGTCCTCTCCCTTCTTCTATGGGTATGTATTTGAAAAATCCAGTCTTTTCCTTCTGTATTTCTCCTTCGCTCTTTACACAGAACTGTACTTTGCTATTTCTGGTCACCAAATATGTGTGTGTTTTCCCCACACTGAGCAATTCTGTGACACCAGCTGGGTGTCCTGCAGTTTAACTCTGTTCTGACACCGTCTTCCTAGGGATAGCATCCGATCCTCAGATCAAGGGTGGTGTCCGGAAAGACTGCCCCCCACCTTCAGATGCCAATTACAAGTCCAGGTTGTTACCCTTGCTTCTGAGCAATTGGCTGTAAATCTGAGATTCCCACAGTCCCCTCCTCAGGTTCAATTGCTTTGCTATGAATGGCTCACAGAACTCAGGAAAACAGTTTACTTACTGTTGACCAGTTTATTATCAAAGGATATATAGAAGGAGCGCCTGGGTGGCTCAGTAGGTTGAGCGTCTGCCTTCAGCTCAGGTCATGATCCCAGGGTCCTGGAATCGAGTCCCACTCGGGACTCCCTGCTCAGCGAGAATCTGCTTCTCCTCCTTCTTCTGAGCCTCCCCCTGCTTGAGTGTATGTGCTTGCTCACTCTCTCTCACTCTCAAAGAAATAAAATCTTAGGAAAAAAAAAAAAAGGATATAGAAGACCCGGATGAACATCCAGAAGGAGGAGATGCACAGGGCAAGGTGTGTGGGACACGGCGCAGATCTTTCATCCCACTTCTGCACACACAGGAATTTCCCTGAACTTCCATGTGTTCCTCAATCTGAGAGCTCTTGGAATCCCAATACCATTGGGATTTTATGGAGGCTTTCTCATGTCGGCATGATCAAGTATTAACTCCAGCTCCAACCTTCTTGACCCTCTCTAGAAGATGGGGGGTGGGGCTGAAAATCCCCAACTTTTAATCATGGCTTGGTCTTTCTGGTGACTAGCTCCCATGCAGGAGCCCATGCAGAGTCACCTCATTAGAAAAAAACCACTCCCATCACCCAGGAAATTCCACCAGATTTAGGATCTCCATGTCAGGGACAGGGTTAGTGACCAAATAGTAGAACAAACAATGCTCCTAATGCTCTTATCACTTAAGAAATCAAAGGGTTTCAGGAACTGGAGGCAGAGACCCAACAGGTACCTCACAGGGCACCAAAAAGCCAGAAAGATCTTTAGCAAAATCAAAACAAAAAAGCATAAAACTCCTTATCTGCCCTGGGGAGATGGGACAGAGGTATTCAAGAGAGCCACAGTGATTGGAATTCAAGGGTAGGGAAAAAATTTTCCCTTTGTTAATTTTTAAAAAATGAGCTTTATTAGGTTGTTTTAAAATTATTTTTTAAAATATAAAAACTAGGGGCACCTGGGTGGCTCAGTTGGTTAAAGCCTCTGCCTTCAGCTCAGGTCATGATCCCAGAGTCCTAGGATCGAGCCCCACATTGGGCTCTCTGCTCAGTGGGGAGACTGCTTCCTCCCTCTCTCTCTCTCTGCCTGCCTCTCTGCTGACTTGTGATTTCAGTCTGTCAAATAAATAAATAAAATCTTTAAAAAAAAGAGCGTTCCAGATTATTTTGTATATATATATATAAAAGACTCTGAGCCAGAACCTCTAAGCGGGGATCTTGCTGAAAGCTGCAGGACCCTCTGGGCCAGGGAATTGGGAAGGACGGGGTAAAGATAGAAGACCCCACAGCTTTGCAGAAGCATTGTGGACAGTTTTGGGGGGACTCTTTCCCTATCCTGGTTTTTCAGCCTTGGACCAGAGACTCAGCTCACCTTTCATCTGGATAATGTTGGCAAGAACACTTCCAGCCCCTTCCTCCTTCCTCGGCAAATCCAAAAGTTCAGAGTCAGGGACTCATGGGTGACCTTTCCCTAGGGTGCTGGGTCACTGTGTTATAAATTGATGCTAGTTTCATCTAGGATGAATCAGACCTGTCAACCTGGCCACACAGGTGTCTGTTCACCTTTCCACAGGGAGACCTGTGGAAAGTCTGTGTGGGAGTCTTTTTTTTTTTTAGAAGATTTTATTTATTTGAGGGAGCACAAATGTGGGAGTTGGCGGGGAGGGTAGTGGGAGAGGGAGAAGCAGACTCTCCACTGAGCAGGGAGCCCCCAGGACTCCATCCTAGGCCCCCAAGATCATGACAAGCTAAAAGCAGATGCTTAACCAACTGAGCCACCCTGGTGCCCCTGGATGTGTGAGGCTTAAGATTTGTGTCACCGTAGGAAGGAGGCGGCCCTGCCTGGGCTTGACCTGAACTTTTTTTTTTTTTTTTTTTTAAGATTAAAAAAGGTCTCATTTGTTTATTTGAAATAGAGAGAGCCAAAAAGCATGAGCAGGGGGAGGGGGAGAAGGAGACTCCCGCTGAGCAGGGAACCTGACATGGGGCTCCATTCCAGGGTCCCTGGATCATGATCAGAGCTGAAGGCAGTTGCCTAACTGACTGAGCCACCCAGGTGCCCTTTGACCTGAACTTTCCAAGCCAGCTTTATCAAGTTCCGAACTGGGGAGGACCAGTTAGGAAGGACTAGAGGTCCCAGACTCCCGAAACGTAGATTGGAACTGAACTGTAAGGAGGGAAGCCTGTTTCCTTCTCTGGCTCTGTCCCCCTTGACTGGGGTGAAAGCCGCCCGAGGCTGCCAGGGACAGGCCAGTGCTGTGTTCCTCACCCTCAGCTCACCGAATCAGACCGTTATCTGAGGACCCTCCTATTTAACTGTCTGACATGGTGGGCTGTCCTTCGTCAGAAGGTGAAGACTGAGGTACCACTGACAAAGGGTCCACGTAGGCCACACCCCTGGGCACAGTGAAGACGCAGCATGGGGACAGGAGCAGGGAGGTGGCCCAGCTACCAGCTTCAGCGTGACCTTACAGAGGAGGAGGATGGTGCTGGAATCCAGGCATCCCTAGCAACCCTTCTGGGTCCCCCCCACCCCCAGAGGGAGAGAGATTTATGGCAGAAGTGGCCTAGAGGCGGGCCCTAGATGTATGAGTGTACCACATGAATTCTAAGGCTCCTTAGCATATACTCGGGGCGGGAGAGAATACATCACCCCAAAATGTGTCACTTTGGATTATTTTGAGCTGAAGGCAAGCAAGACCCAACAGACACAGGAAAAGCTTTTTCCCTCTCCTTTAACTGCCTAGAATTTAGATAGGGGGCCCGACCCAGAAAGAGAGCTATTACCAGATAATTTTTTTTTTTTTTTTTTTTTTAACCAGAGAGAGTTTCCTGCATGACAGAGCCAACACCCGATTACCAAACACCTGCTTTTCTCATCTTTCTGGGACTTGTCCTCCTCCTCCTGGAGCCCCAGGTCCCTTGTCCCGTTCCTCAGTTCAGGACGGCATGTGAGCCTCAATTGCCTGACTATCTTTGAGTCTCCTATTTTTATGGGGCTCCCATATGTAAAAAATTAATTTTTTTTTCTCCTGTTACTCTGTTCTATGTCAATTTAATTTTTGGACCAACTAAAGAACCCAGAAGGGAAGAAGGGAATATCTTTCCTCCTCAACAACTTTGAACTCCTTCGTGGTTCATCTAAGTTGATGTAACAAAGAGATCCAAGGATCTATTGGCTTGGAAATGATATATATATTTTTTCTATTGAGGTCAGCCATAGACGCTCTGCTCCCTTCACAGGTGACTTCCTTTCCTGCCTCCAGGGTAGCTGGCCCAGCACTCTTCAGCCCCCAGACAGAGGATACAAAGATAGGAGGGAGGGAAAGGTCGCATCCTTTCTAGGGCATGATTCGGAAGTTGGGTGCATCAATTCCACTCATGTTCCATTGGCCAGCACTAGCCACATAACCACCTTGGCTTTGGGAGAACTTGGGACTTGTGGCCTCTCGTCAGGCACCCAGTTACTCCTTCTGTTACAAAAAGGAAGAAGAGATAAAAAGATATTGAGGGACTCCCCTTTGTGTCTAGTAATAATTGTCCCCATTAATTGAGATCTTTCCGTGTGCTGGGTGTATGCATATGTTATCTTTTTCTGCCGTCCAGCAATGGGTAGGCACCACCTCCAAGTTCTAGATGCAGACACCAAGGGTCAGAAGGGTTAAGTAAGTTGGCCAAATTCAATCAGCTAGTGAGTGGTAGTTCTGGGATCTAAACCCACGTCTGACTGGCCACAAATGGCTGGGATGCAGGAAGGAACATAACATCCTGAGGCTGAGATGGGGCTAACCCTCCATCATTCTGGCTTCTGGAGGCTAATCCAGATATAGGCCGTGGGGGGAGAGGGAGGGAAGGGAAGGTTGGGTGAGGAAGGGAAAGAAGGAATCGCCTGGAACAAGCACCCCCTTCCCCCAATTGTTTTAGGCTCTCAAATGGTAAAGCTTCTGGGCATGGAGTTTTAAGGGCACAGTGAGAAAAGGTTGGTTCTAACCTAACCAACCTCTTCTGACCAAATGACTAACCCTTCCTTCCTTTGAAGGTGAGTAACTTTCTGACTAAAATATTTATAAAATATTTTCATAATAAGGGATATTGAGAAGAAAGATTTACTATTTCAAATATCATAACTCTTATTGCCAACTTTGAAAAGTCAGGAAGGTCCTGCTTGGATATGGGGTTGAACCCAGAGGTTTGCAAACAAGTGTGAGAGGTGTGTGGCAGGACTTGCATCTGTTTGGGTCCCTTGCCTTTGCGTCTGGTTGCCATATTGGAGTTCCCCATAAAATTTCATTTAAGGAAAGGATTCTGCAGATAATGCTTGGAAACTTCTGAACTAGACCAAATAGAATAATGTTATGCCTGATTCTTATTTATTTTGAAAAATCATTTAATTATTTTAAACAGGTAATAGAGGTATATGGCTAGATTGAAAAAAAAAAACCCACATTGTTGCTTCTGTTTGGCTCTCTTGGACTGCTCTCTAGGGGAGCCAGCTGCCACATAGTGAGGACACTCAAACAGCTCTGTGGAGGAACTGGAAGGTTTCAGCTCTAGGCAACCTTTCAGATGACCCAACCCCTGACTGATACCTTGTGAAAGACCAACCCTGGACTACTCAGCTAAGCTGCTCACTAATTCCTGACCCTCAGAAGAGGGTGAGATAATAATATTGTTTTATGCCACTAAGTTTTGGGGTAATTTGTTACGCAGCAATAGATGATTCATGCAATGTCATCCCTGAGTCCCACTCTAACCATCGTAGGAATTCCACTTTATAGAGAAACAGAGATGCCAACAGACACATGAAAAAATACTCAACATCACCAGGATTCAGGGAAATACAAACTAAAACGGCAATGAGATACTACCTCACAGTGGTCAGAATGACTAAACTCAAGTCAGGACACAACAAATATTGGCAAGGATGAGGAGAAAGGGGAACCCTCTTGCACTGTTGGTGGGAATGCAAGCTGGTGCCGACCTTCTGGAAATCAGTATGGACGTTCCTCAAAAAATTTAAAATAGAGCTACCCTACAACCCAGCAATTGCTCTACTAGGTACTTATCCAAAGGATACAAATGTAGTGATCTGAAGGGGCACGTGCACCCCAATGTTTATAGCAGCAATGTCCACAATAGCTAAACTATGGAAAGAGCCCAGATGTCCATCAACAGATGAATGGATAAAGAAGATGTGAGATTATATCTATATCTATCTATCTATCTATCTATCTATTTTTATATATAAATAAATATTATGCAGCCATCAAAAAACCCCAAAATCTTATCATTTGCAATGACATGGATGCAACTAGAGGGTATTATGCTAAGTGAAATAAGTCAATCAGAGAATGGCAATTATGATCTCACTCATATGTGGAATTTAAGAAACAAAACAGAGGAGCATAGGGGAAGGGAGGGAACAATAAGACAAAACAGAGAGGGAGAAAAACCATAAGAAACTCTTAACCACAGGAGACCAACTGAGGGCTGTTGAAGGGAAGGGTGGTGGGAGGATGGGGTAACTGGGTGACGGGTACTGAGGAAGGCACGGGATGTAATGAGCACTGGGTGTCACGTGCGTCTGATGAATACTGAATCCACTTCTAAAACCAATAATACAGTATATGTCAGTGAACTGAATCAAAAGAAAAAAAGAAAGAAAGAAAAGAAAAGACACAGAGTCTTAGAAGTTATGTAATTACTCTAGGTCACGATGGGTCACGATGGGCAGCATAATGGTCCCCCTAAGATGCTGTCCACATCCTAATTCTTGTAACCAGTGACTTTGTTAGGTTACCCGGCAAAAGTGAATTTAAGTTTCAGATGGAATCATGGTTGCCAGTCCCTCCTTTAAAATAGATTACTTTGGGTTATCCAGAGAGGCACAATATAATTAAAAAGTCCTAAAAGGGAGGCAGGAGGGATGAATCAGAGGGAGATGTGACTCTAGAATGCCAAGAGTGTTGACTTGAAGGATGGGAGAGTGAGGCCATGTGCCAAGAAATGTGGGGAGCATGCAGTGGCTGGAAAAGGCGAGGGAATGGTCTTAGTCATCTTGGGCTGCTATAACAAAATATCATACACCCCCGGTGTGTGATCCCTGGTTCAGGGATAGTCATCTTCTTGTGTCCTCCCATGGTGGAAGGGGTGGGGGAGCTCCTGAGGTCACTTTCATAAGGGCACTCATCTCATCCACCCTCGAGACATGACCCCCTCCAGAGGCCCCACTTCCAAATACCATCATATTTGGGTTTGGGATTTCAATTTTCGAGGACCACAAGCATTCACTGCATAGGAGAAATGGATTTTCCCCTGAGCTTTCAGAAAGGAACACAGTACTGCCAACAGCTACATTTTAGTCCAGTGAGAACTTCCACCCTACAGAACTGTGAGATGACAAATTTGTGTTGTTTTAAGATGCTAAGGGTGCGGTCATTTGGAGCAATAAGAAACTACTAGAACTCACATAGCCAGAAAGGGGCAGAGCAGGGATCCACGTCTGGATTGTCTCATGGGGACAACCCAGACTTTGGACAGACTTTCCTTTTCCTCTGCAGAAGGAGCTCTCAAAGCTACTGACTGAGTTACCTGAGCCGGAAGTATGGGAGCTGTGTTATTGTGGGGAGAGGCAAGGTAGGCTAATCTGGCTGCTCAGGAACCTGTGGTTAGAATGCAGGTCAGATTTGTTCAATTAATTCAACAAGGAAGCCATTAAGCTGGTGTGTCTCCATTGCTGTGGCAACCTATGTCAGCAAACCAAAATCTAAACCCATAAATGCCTCAGGGTTAAGAAATCAAAATCCTAAGGACAACCAATCATGAACAGCCAACGAGGCTTTCAACTACACTCAATCAAATAACTTCCTTTCTCTGATTCTGCACTTTCTCTATCTTCCTCATGGCTCTGACCAGGTAGGTGCCATAACCACTTCCGGTTTAGTGCTGCCCAATGTGGGTTGATTTTTTTGCTCAAATAAACGCTTAACATTTTTTAAAAAAGATTTTATTTATTTGACAGATCACAAGTAGTCAGAGGGCAGGCAGACAGAGAGAGAGAGGGAAGCAGGCTCCCCGTGGGGTAGAGAACCCGATGCGGGACTCGATCGCAGGACCGAGATCATGACCTGACCCGAAGGCAGAGGCTTAACCCTCTGAGCCACCCAGGTGCCCCAACGCTTAACATTTTTAAGACGCCTCAGTTTCTCTTACAACAGATCCTAAGAGCTTTGTGCCATCTCCCCCAGAGTGGACAGTCACACTCCTTCCTCCCGTGGGAAATCATCTGAAATTGCCTCATTTGGTCAACACATTTTTTGAGTGCCTATGATGTGCAAGCATGGAATGTATTCTATCAGGATATGGTGGTGACCGTGATGGATCTGGAAACTTCTTAACCACCTGGAGGTGATCATCTCATGAGGCTAATCATTCCAGTAACCCTACCATGATTGCTAGCCCCACTCTGCAATCAGGGAGGCTGCCACAGAACAACTCTAGGCAGTGTCCAAGACCCTGGCACTGTGGCAGGGAAGGTTTTGACCTTGGAGTCTAAGTTCTGAGCAGGAGCCCTAGTGTTTCTCTGAGGAAGGGTGCACTTGTTGTCACCTGTGTTAAAGTGTTCAGGCTGGTTCCTACAGCAAGGACAGAGGACAGCGAGCCTGGTGGTGAATTCCTGGGAACCAGGGAAGGACCAGGGAAGTCAGGTCCTTGAAAAAAAGAAGGGGATCAGGATACTATAATTATGTACAGATGTCTAAGAGTCTTCTAGTACGTCGACGTGGAAAACTAGGCTATAAGAGAACATTTGATGCTATTAAAAGAGGTTCACGGGATGTGGCTAAATAGAAAAATGAGGTTGTAGAACAGTCTACCTTATGAACCTCTCTCCGCTTTTTGGGTAAAAAATGTACATACAGAGATTTTAAAAAAGCTGCATAAATACACTTCAATGTGTTAACTTGAGTGTAACTAGGTTATGGGTATAGAGATGCCAGGTTTTGCAAATAAAAAAATAGGACATCCCGTTAAATTTGCATTTCAGATGAACTGCGAATAATTTTTTAGAACAAGCAAGTCCCACGCAATTATTCGTTGTTTATTCAAAATCCAAATTTAACGGATGTCCTGTTTTTTTTTTTAATCTATGTGAGATTTTGTTTACCAGTGTTTTGTTTTTTTTTTATGATGAATATACACTACTCTTGAACTAAAGAGGGGGAATCAAGAGGAGTTCTGCTGCAGTAAGAAGAGTTAGTTACAGAGATGCGCACGGGGGATTGCTGGATTTGCGGTGACCTAGTCACCTGCAGTATAAACTCTGTCCTCGCACACAGGGGCCCTGGCCTGCGCGGAGTCTCTCCGCGAGATCTGAGCGACACCGACCACCAGGTGGCGCTGCCGGGCTGCGGTCCCGAAGGACCCAGAGAGGGAAAGATCAACAGTGCCTCCTCTTGGATCGGGGTGGCTTTTAGTCCAGCTGGCCCTGAGGAGTCCCCAGCGGCAGGACTAGGGGTTCAGGAAGAGCTGGGTGCAAAGTTGGAGCTCTGTCTCCAAAGCACACTCCTCTCCCCTTCCCCCCAGAACTGCTGTTGACTGTGGATGAGTCCACGGGGAGAACCGAGATGCAGCCACCTCCTCCCGCCCCGTGTTTCCTGTTCCCTTTCCTCCAACTCCACCAAAGGTATCTCCTCAATGACTCAGCTCAACAGCCTCCGGGGACTCAGGCCTTGCCCTGGGATGGAGGGCAAGGACTAATCTTGTTTCTTGCTGGTCCAGGCTGGCAGTGATGAGGGGAGGAGGAACAGGAGGAGGGGGCAGGGAGAGGTACCCAGGCACAGCCACCAACTCTTGATTCCATCTAGAGGGACTTTTGCGTGAGAATGTAATTCTGGGAACTGCCAAAGTATTGGGAACGGCCTGGCTGGAAAGAGAAAGGTCCAGGAATAGGAGTTCAGGTACCTGGACCTCTTTGGATAGAATAGGGCGTGGTAGAGCCTCCGGGTCAGCCCAGCCTGAAAGTGAGAGGCAGAGAGAATGAGAGGGAGAACCAGAATCCTCACGATCCCTAGAAGGCCTTGGCGGAGCAGGTGTTGGGGAGTGTGATGGCTAATTTTATGTGTCAACTTGGCACCCATATGTTTGGTCAAATATTATACTAGATGCTTTTAGGAATGTATTTTTTAGATAGACTTAACATTTATATCAGTAGACTTGGGTAAAGTAGACTGCTGGCCATAATGTGGGTGGGCCTCACCCAACCAGCTGAAGGCCTTAAGACTGACCTCCCTCAAGAGAGGGGGAATTTGCCAGCAGGATGCCTTTGGACTCAAATGGCAGCATCACCTCTTCCCTGGATCTCCAGCTTATCCTACCGATGTTGGATTTTCCAGGTTCCAGAATCATGTGAGCTAATCCCTTAAATCTCTCTCTCCCTCTCCCCATCCTGTTGTTTCTGTTTCTCTGGAAAACACTGACTGATACAGGGAGCACCAGGGCCCTGACTGAGATTGGCAGACCTGAGAATTCTCTGGGGTGGTCAGCACTGGATGAGCATCTACTATGTGTTGACTTCTACGTCAGGCACCGGGCACAGTGACTTTCTGGAAAGGCACTGGACCTGGGCAATGAGGTGAGGAGAAAGCCTTATCTTAGCAACTCGTCCCAGAATTCCTCTTGGTGAGAACAGTCTCTGCGTGGGAAAATATCTTAGAGTCACTTGGATTAGTGAGAGCCATGGGTGTGAACATCTCCCTCCCTACTTTGCCTCAGTGACTTTACGAAGCACCTGCTCTGCCCAGCCTTGCATAGAATGTTCTTTGGCCCATTTGAGGTGGGGAGATTAGGGGCATTGCTTCTGCACTCAGGGAGTTTGGGTCAGGATCATGAGAAGAATAATACACAGGAGTTGCCATGCATAAGTGTATAATACAGGAAAGCCAACTGTGAAATCTGGAAATTGAAAAAGAAAAAGAAAAAGAGAGAGAGAAATCCCTCTTCCCTCCCCCCGCTGCCATTTGCAAATTAGATCTGTCCCAGGGCAAGGAATAGCCAACTTACAGTGCAAGGAACAAATTGAATTTTGGGTTAGAGCCTCAAGTTCTGGCATTTGGTGGTTTAAAGGTGATCTCTGAGCATGGTTCTGGCTGAAGGGATTTTAGTTTCCTGTACTGACCTTTGAACCTTCCGCTCGCCCCTCAGGAAATCTGGGACTTCACAGAACACAGTCCAGGGCTAGCATGCCAAAACCATTAGCAGGATTAATTGCCAATGGGTTTTCTCAGAAACCTGGGTCCCGCATAAAGTGGGCAGCCTGCAAATGCAGGTCCAGGATGGGGGTTGGGGGGTCAAACAAGACTCTATGGGCCAAGGTCATAGAGTCCACTGGAAGATGAGCTAGCTGGGGTCCATGGTGGCTGGCCAAAGTTGGGGGGGGTGCTTGGAAGTGGGCCCTGAAGAGGGGGTATTATTTGCATAGCTGGGAAGGGGTTTGAGGCCCAGAAGCATTTCCCAGAATGCCTTCTGTTTCTTCTTGAGAAGTGGCGAGAGCCCGAGGGAGCAGTGGGTTTCTCAGCACAGTTCTGGTATGAGTGTCCCTGACCACAAGCTGCTAGTACCACGCCAGGAAGAAAGAAAGAAATCGTAACCGCTGCCTCCCATCCCCCGTGTCCTGTGAGAGTCTCATCCTGTAGTGGGTTGAATGGTGGCCCCCAAAAGATATTGTCCACATTAGAATTCGTGGGACCTGCGAATGTGACCTCATTTGGACAAAGACTCTTCACAGACATAGCTGAGGATCTCGAGATGCGGAGATCTGTCTATGAGATCATTATCTGGATGGGCCCTAAATCCAATGACAAGTGTCCTCACGAGAGATGCGCACAGAGGAGAGACACCAAGACAGAAGAGGAGAAGGCCATGGAACATGGAAGCAGAGACTGGAGTGCTGGAACCACCCGCCAGCGAATGCCCAGAGACCCCCGAAGCTGGGAGACACAGGAACAGTGTGTCCTCTAGAGCTTCCGGAGGGAGAGTGGCCCTGATTTTGGACTTTCAGCCGTCCGAGCGGCAAGCCATTCACTTGCTGTGGTTGTGAGACTCCAAACTGAGGGTTGCTGGTTGCAGGACCCCCGGGAAATGAATACTCATCCCAATGCGCATCTTCTCCGAATTCCTGGGGATTCATGCTCCTGAGACTCTTCAGCCACGCGTGCCCAATTTTGCCCCATTTTGCTCCATGGCCACCTGCAAGTGAGATGGTCCCCTCATCCTGCTCCTGGTCCGCGTGAAATGTACTAGCACCAAGAATTTCTTGTTCTTAGGGAAACCGTGGGGCAGGAGTGTAGCAGAGACGGCTTCCATTCTCCAGCACAAACACTGAATCTTCCCTCATCCAAATTTGGCTAAATGAAACCATCCCCCACCTTTTTGGAGTGAATCTGACACCCGTGGGCTAGCAGGTCCTGAGAAATGGAATCGTGCACATGAGTGTGTGTGTGTGTGTGTGTGTGTGTGTGTGTGTGTGACAGAGAGTGTTAGCGTGTGTGTGCCCCTCCTCCTCATCCCCACCACCCTCGCTTCCAGGGGAGGAAGGAAAGGCAACCTTTCCAGCCAGGAAGCCAGAGCCTGGCCATTGGGATAGGAGATGTGCCCAGAGTCTGCTTCTGGGGACATCTGAGGACAAAGAAGAGCGAAACAAAAGACTGCCCAGGACTGAAGAATTTCATGTGTCGTTCTGGCCACGGTGGTGGAGGTTTCTGGAGGATCAGGGCAGGCTCTGGCCACACAGAGCCTCCACGATGACTTGCAGATCCGCAGCTCGACTCATGCCTCCCCTTTGTGTGCCTGACTGTCGTGTGGTGGCCGTGTAACTGTTGGTCACCCCACTTCACTGCAGGCCTTTTCCAGGATGTCCCTTTGAGGCTACAACCATTTTGCTGGTTATACAAGTCAGAAGCCTGTGAGTGCCCCCCGACCCCCTCCCTCCTCCTTATCATCCCCCAAGCCCATCCCAGCCCCAGAGCCTCAGATTGTTTATCTTGCTTGTCACTGAAATGTCACCTCAGCAGTTTTCCTCTTATCAGCGCTGTTGGCACCTTGTTCCTCCCTCCGTGACCCTTGTGATGGTTGCTGTTCACCTTGAGAAGGGAAACCACCACTGCTTGTTCTCTGCGAGTGTTCCTAGTGTCCCCAAACAGTGCCTGGTGCTCAAGAAGTACTTGTCAAATAATTGAATAAATGAAGTGAATGAATGAGCAAATGCTATGTTGAGCCGGGGTGGTTCTGGAAAGAAACAGAAAGAGTCCGAACGGAGTCCGAGATCCACCCAGGAAGAGCCCCAGGTGCCCCGGATGATAAGAAAGGGGAATCTCTGGAATGATGGGTAGATCCCTTCCCCCAATCTGAGCACAGGGCTGGAACCAGCCAGAAACCTCACAGGTACCAGAAGCTGGCACAGGTGTGGAACGCCCATCCCAGTGCTTGGGGCCTTGGGAAACCCTCTCCACCTGGCTGATGTTTGCCAGCTGTGTTTTCCATTCATTAAACTTTTCCAAAGGCTATTGAGTTCCGAGTGTCTGTGAATGGTGGGTGCTGAATGGGGCAGGGGGGCTCAGGGACATGACATGTACACCCTTCCTGCTGCCTTCAGGAAGACTTCAAAGGAGCGTTAGTCCAGTATAATTTAGGGAGTCCTTCTAACCTTCCGGTGTGGGCGGCAGCCTGTCTTGGGTCCAGCAGCAAGCCCTATTACAGCTGGCTCCACCCACTCTGCAATTGTGCGCACCCTGACATTTTATTTTGAAATTGTCAAAATTGAAAGAAAAGTTGAAAAAAGACTACATGAAATAACCACCCCCCTACACACACCCTCCCCTAGATTCTCCAACTTAACATTTTGTCATATTTGCTTTCTCTTTCTCGCCCCCTTTCTCTGTGTATTTTACATACTTTTATTTTGCCGAACAATTTGCAAGCAAGTTGCTGACATCTTGATACTTCTGAATATCTCAGCATCTCCTCGTAAGGATGTTCTGCCACAAAACCACAAGACCATTTTCACAACCATAATAGCATCCAGTGTACCATCTGTATTCAAATCTCTATTGTTGTCCCCCAAATCTTGTTTAAAGTTGGATTTTTTTTCTGCCACCCAGAGTCCAGTCGAGGTTCTCGTATGATATTTGGTTCTGTCTCCTGAGTCTCCTGAGATCTAAAATCGCCTGTCACCTCGATGTCGTTGCTGTGGCTATTGGTTTGTTCCAGTGATCTTGGCTCTTTTGAAGTGTCCCGGGCGGTCAGCATGTGGGATGCCCCACATGCCGGATTAATCTGCTTATTTACTCATGGATACATTCAGGTTTAAGACGTTGGACTAGAGTACGACCTAGGTGATGGTGTGTACCACTACTTGAATCACACCAGAGGACAGATGATGTCAGACTGTGCCCTCTGGGTGATGCTGAGTGATGTTCTCCAATTTCTCCTTTGTGATTAAGAAGTA
Source organism: Mustela nigripes (assembly GCF_022355385.1). Taxonomy (NCBI): domain Eukaryota; kingdom Metazoa; phylum Chordata; class Mammalia; order Carnivora; family Mustelidae; genus Mustela; species Mustela nigripes. The sequence goes on along the minus strand of NC_081559.1, from coordinate 38,397,994 downwards.
GCTTGTGGGATCCTCATGTGGGCCTGGACTCTACTGAGTCTCCTGTTCACCTAATAGTTTTGGAGACATCAGCGGCGAGCCTTGCCTGAATCATATACCACTGAGGGGGGCAGGCATTGCAAAGTGGTGGTGGTTCATTCTTTCATTCCTTCCACCTTTATGAGCTGCAATTTCCCCCATCTCTTTCCCTAAAAAATCACTGCAGATTCATGGGTTTTTTAAAAAAATGTGTTATAACCTGACACTATCATTATCCATTTCGGCGTTGACCTGGTCCTACATCGAGCAGCGGGAGTCCTTCAGGGTCGAGCTCCCGTATCCCTTGCACGTGATCACACGTGGGCTCGTGGGCACGTGGGCTCCTGCTGTACATTTTTAGCTCCAGGCCTAGAATTAACCATTTCTTCAAGGGGTCCTGGCACCTAGAATGACAGCTAGAAAACAAGAAGACAGGGGTGCCTGGGTGGCTCAGGTAGTTAAGCATCTGCCTTCGGCTCAGGTTATGATCCCAGTGTCCTGGGATTGAGTCCCATATCAGGCTCCCTGCTCAATGGGGAGTCTGCTTCTTCCTCTCCCTCTGCCTGCTGCTCCCCCTGCCTGTTTCCCCTCTCTCTGTCAAATAAATAAATAAAATCCTAAAAAAATGAACAAACAACACAATGTGATGTGTGTTCATTGGTATAGGAGTGTTGTTCCTTCTAGGTCTGTCAGTGAACAGACACTGGAAGCTCATTTTTATAAGATTTTTTATATTTATGTATTAGAGAGAGAGAGAGAAAGGATTGGGGGGGGGAGTGTTGGGCAGAGGGGGAAGCAGACTTCCCGATGATCAGGGAGCCCAATGCGGGGCTTCATCCTAGGACCCCAAGATCATGACCTGAGCCGAAGGCAGCTACTAAAGCAACTGAGCCACTCAGGCCCCCTGGAGACTCATTTTTCAAACAATCATGAGTTCAAACTGATATTTCCACCTCAAATTTAAATTGTAGGGTTTTTCTTTAACTTCTTTTACTTATTACTAGTTTTATTTCTCTTTAGTAAAATATGTATGTCCTTAATGCTATATTATGCATAAAAGAATGACAAGACCAATGGTATTATTAATAATATACCTAGCAAGTAAAACCTATATAATTAATTTTGTTCTGTTTGTGTTTGCACTCTATGGTAGGGATTGCTTTATCCCGTCCTTGAAAAATTTAATTTTATTTTTTTGTACACATGAAACATTTATAAGGTTCAAAGTTAAAATGACATAAGAAGCTATACAAGAGAAGTCTCACCACCATCCCTATTTCCACATTGTTCCCTCCCACCAACATGGTTAGCTTCTTTTGTCAGTTTCTGTTATACTTCCTGTGTTTCTTTTAATGAAAATAACACATTTTCTCATTTTTTCTTCTTTCTTATACAAAGACAGTAGTGTATATTTCCTCTTTGTGTATTACCCTGAACTTTGTTACCCATTTAAACAGACCTCCCGAGCTCACTTTCGTTTCCTCCTGTTTGAGAACTTCTGACTTCACATGGAATCCATTCAGTGTTGGTTTTTGTTAAACCAGTGCTGAGAATTAGCGAAGGCCCTCGCTAATTTGATACATTTGATATCAGGGCATTGGAAATACCTGGGTCTTCCTGGGGTTTGTGTGACCCCCAGACTCCGAGAGTGATGGAAAAACAGTAGAACGGAAGCTCAAGTTCAGGTGAAGGTCATGCAGCAGGCTGACTTCTCCCTCTTGGGATGCGGTGGCTTTAGAGATGGGGCACTGACCCCAGAGGATTAAGATTAAATATTGCAAGGAGAGAGGCACCTTCTGTGACCAACACTTGCCTTAGTGGAAATGCACACTTAAAAATTTTGAGATAAAATTCACATCCCATAAAACTCAAAGTTAATCATTTTAAAGTGTGTATTTTCGCCGCTTTCAGCACATTCACCATGCTGTATAACCACCTTTTCATCACCTCCAAAGGAAATTTCATACCCACGAAGCAGTCATTCCCCATTTCCCCTTCCTCTCAGCCACTGGCAATCACTAAGCTGCTTTCTGTCTTTATGGAGTTGCCTATTCTTGACATTTTCTGTAAATGGAATCATAACGTATGTACCCTTGATGTCTGGCTTCTCTCACTTGCCTTAATGTTTGCAAGGTTTGTCCACGTTACAAATGTATGGGGACTTCACTGCTTCTTATGACTGGACACGCCACGCTTACCCATTTCCCAGTTGGTGTACAGCTGGGCTGCTTGGCCTTTTGGCCCTACAGATAGCATTGCTGTGAACTACGTTACATAAATCTTATATCAGTCTGAACACCTGTTTTCCATTCTTTTGGGCATATCCCTAGGAGTAGAGTGGCTGGGCCACATGGTAAGTCTACGTTTAACCCTTCAAGGAGCTGCCAGACCCTATTCCATAGCAGCTCCCCAGTTTTCCATGCTCACCAGCGATGTAGAAATGTTCTGATTTCTCCGCATCCTTGCTGACGCTTTTTATTCTCTATGTTTTTGGTGATAGCCATCCTAGTGGGTGTGAAGTGGGCAAAGTACATGCTTGTGTCACGAGCTTGAGATGTACGTTACTCGCTTTCGTCATGTTGCCCTTTGGTTCTGCCTAAGGCTTCCATTTCCCTGTAAGATGCATCTTTGTTGTCTTTTAAGCTGGTGATCCTGGGGATCCATGGCTATAGGAGAGGAATGCTGGTCCATACGAAGCATGATGTCAGCTGAACGTTTGCAAGAAACCTCAGATGGAATCTTTGCTGCATAGAGTCACACCATGTACTATGGGGGTGCAAGAACACAGAGGTGATATTGTTAACTTGGGGTTTGGGGTGTGAAGTACTGAATGAGACAGGTGACCTTTAGGACTGTTTTTGAATCTACAGCAATTGGTGTGATCAAGGTAACCTGGCCCAGGCCTGAGGTCTCCAGACTCCTAACAAAACCACATGAATGGGTAGAGTAGCGCTTCTTTAGGCCAGTTGGCTCCCCACCTGGGGTAGCTTTTCACCCAGTCAACTTAACTGTGTCGCTCGGGGCCTTCGCAGCGAGGAGGCCATGCCCTGGGGGCTGGGAGACCCAGTGAGTCAGAGACCAAGACCAGGGAGGGTGAGAATTACCACTTCCTGTATGTGAAAAATAGTCAGAGGGATGTCGGTTGTGTCCCTTCCTTCCCCCCCCCCCCCCCCCCCCGCCCCCAACTCCAGGCTGTGGCCAAGAATCAAATTGGATTCTTTCACCAAGACTCAGCCTTAAGCTCCCCACAAACTCCTGGAAACTCAAGGAGTTTGAATAGGGGAGGTCCCAGGTAGTTTTCCTTAAGGCTGTTAATGATTTTAATTATGGCTATTTTTCAAGGTTGCGCCTGAGCAGAGGAGCATAACATTCATTCAAGAATCAAGGTCATGGGTGCCTGGGTGGCTCAGTCGGTTAAGCGTCTGCCTTCTGCCCAGGTCATGATCTCAGGATCCTGGGATCGAGTCCCACATCAGGCTCCCTGCTAGCGGGCAGCCTGCTTCTCCCTCTGCTTTTGCCCCTCCCCCTGCTCATGCTCTTTCTCTCTCTCAAATAGATAAAGTCTTTAAAAAAAAAAAAAAAAAAGAATCAAGGTCTTATCTCCTGTAATTCTCATGCCCAGTAAAGTCCAGTGAGGTGTGAAATCAGAGGAATTTTACCTCGTGGACCAGGCAAGCCTGGACAGATGTGGGGGGGCCTGTGTGGGGATCTACCATAAAGGATGGATGCAATTGAGATGGAATTGAGGGGAGTAATGTATTCGCATACTGACTGAAGCTGAGAGTCCCAAAGTAGGAGGGACTTCTAGGATAAAACTGTGAATCTGAAATATTTGTAAAAATTATTGTGGCAATTTTATTCTAAAAGTTTCACAGCCAGTGGTGCCTGGATGGCTCAGGGGGTTAAGCAGCCACCTCTTAATTTCGGCTCGGGTCACGATCTCAGGGTCCCAGGATCCACTGGAACCCCAATATGGACTCTGTGCTCAGAGCTCAGTCAGAGAGTCGGCTTGAGGATTTCTCTCCCTCTGCCCTGCACTCCATTCACGCGCAAAATAAATAAATAAATAAATCTTTAAAAACAAGTAAAAGTTTCATGGCCAATTTTGAAAGTTTGAGGTTATGAAAGAGGAATGATTATTTCTTGGTGGTGTTAATTGTGAGAGCCCTAGTTACTTCTACTGAACATTTGCCAGACTAAAAAAGACGCTCCCTTTCAACTGAGATAGGTAGTTATTTTTTAACTGAGATCAGAGCAGGATATTTGAGGGATACCTGGGCTTCCCAGGTCAGGTCACTCCTGCTGTCCAGGTCTAGTTGTTAAAAGCAACTACCTCCACAATCCAAAGTGTCCTGGCTTGGACAATAATTAATATGGCTCTGCTGTTTATCATGAATTATTATTATTATTTATTTAAAAAGTTGTGATGGAAAAAAATTGTGATGGAATATACATAATATAAAATTTACCATTTGACCCATTTTAAAGGGTACAGTTCAATGGCATGAAATTCATTTTCATTGTTGTGAACCATCACTACCATCCATGTCCTGAACTTATTTTTTTTAACCTTGCAAAACCGAAACTCCACAGTCATGAACCATTAACTCCCATTCCTTCCTTCAGCCCAGGCCCTGGCAACCACCCCTCTAAGTCCTGTGTCTGTGAATCTGGTTGCTCTAGGTACCTCATGAACTGTAATTATACAGTATTTGTCTTTTTGTGACTGCCTTGTTTCACTTAGCATAATATTTTCAAGATTCATCCATGCGGTAGTATATGTCAGAAAGTCCTTCCTTCTTTGAGGCTGGATAATATTTCATTATATATACACTGTATGTATGCATATATATACATTTTTACAATGTGTGTGTACACACACACACACTCATTTCCTTTATCCATTCATCTCTAGAGGGACAGATCGCATCTACATTTTGGCTATTGTTCCTAAAGCTGCGATAAACATAGGCACACAAGTATCTACTGAGTCTCTATTTTCAGCTCTTTTCAATTCCTGAAATGTAACTGTTGGATCATCTGGAAAGTCTATTTTTAACTCTTTGAGGAACTGCCCTACAGTCTCCAGTAGTCGAGACACCATTTCACATTCCCGCCAGTAAGGCACAAGGGTTCCAATTTCCTTGCATCCGCATCAACACTTGTTACTTCCTGTTAGTTAGTTAAACGATAATAGCCATTCTAATGGTTTCTCACTGTGGGTTTTTTCCTCTTTTTAAACAGCTTTTTATTTTAGCTCTACTGTAGTTAGCCCACAATGTTTATATTAGTTTCAACGATTCTATACATTACTGTTGCTCATCATGGTCAGTGTCCTCTTAATCCCCCATCACTGATTTCCCCCATCTCCCACCCACCTCCCCTCTGGTAATCACCTGTTTGTTCTCTGTAGTTAAGAGTCTCTTTCTTTTCTTTTTTTTTTTTTTTTAAGATTTTATTTATTTATTTGACAGAAATCACAAGTAGATGGAGAGGCAGGCAGAGAGAGAGAGAGGGAAGCAGGCTCCCCGCTGAGCAGAGAGCCCGATGTGGGACTCGATCCCAGGACCCTGAGATCATGACCTGAGCCGAAGGCAGCGGCTTAACCCACTGAGCCACCCAGGCACCCAAGAGTCTCTTTCTTGATTTGTCTCTCTCACTTTTTTTCCCTTTGCTCGTTTGTGTTGATTCTTAAATTCCACACAAGAGTGAAATTGTATGGTATGTGTCTTTCTCAACTGACTTATTTCACTTAAGCTAATAAACTTCAGTCCATCCATGTTGCAAACTCCAGGATTTCATTCTTTTTTTAGTGGCTGAATAATATTCCACTGTACAAATACACCACATCTTCTTTATCTGTTCATCTATCAATGGATACATGGGCTGCTTCCATAATTTGGCTATTGAAAATAACACTGCAGTAAACATAGAGGTGCATATATCTTTTTGAATTACTGGTTTTTTTTTTTTTAAGATTTTATTTATTTATTTGACAGACAGCGATCACAAGCAGGCAGAGAGGCAGGCAGAGAGAGAGGGGAAAGCAGGCTCCCTGATGAGCTGAGAGCCCGTTGCCGGGGCTGGATCCCAGGACCCTGAGACCATGACCTGAGCCGAAGGCAGAAGCTTCAAACCACTGAGCCACCCAGGTGCTCCTGTTTTTGTATTCTTTGGTTAGATACCCAGTAGTGCAATTACTGGATCATAGGGTATTTCTAGTTTTAATTTTTGGAGGAACCTCTATACTGTTTTCCACAGGGGCTGTACCAGTTTGCATTCCCACCAATAGTGCAAGAGGGTTCCTTTTTCTCCACATCCTTACCAACACTGGTTTCTTGTGTTTTTTATTTTAGCCATTCTGACAGGTGTGAGGTGATGTCTCATTGTACTTTTGATTTGCATTTCCTTGGTGATGAGTGATGTTGATTTTTCATGTCTATTCCCCATCTGTATGTCTTCTTTGGACTCAGTGTTTGTATGTATGTTTAAGATTTTGTTTTTAAGGGGCGCCTGGGTGGCTCAGTGGGTTAAAGCCTCTGCCTTCGGCTCAGGTCATGATCCCAGGGTCCTGGGATCGAGCCCCACATCGGGCTCTCTGCTCAGCGGGGAGTCTGCTTCCTCCTCTCCCTCTGCCTGCTTCTCTGCCTACTTGTGATCTCTGTCTGTCAAATAAATAAATAAAATCTTAAAAAAAAAAAA